>NC_036856.1:15775872-15783170 GCF_002910315.2 Salvelinus sp. IW2-2015
CCCACTCCTGCGGATGCGCGCATTCTTCCTCGACGCGTGCTGGGAGCGAAGCACACGTGACGCTGGTTGGGGATAGGCGTATACATAATCTACTGTCCGTCTGCCCCGAGCGCCACAGCTGAGCGACGCGACGAGCGAGACACGAACACCACAATACGACGCAGGATACATGAACCAAGAGTACCACAGCTAGCACCATTCGGGCATCGCATACATCAGACGCGGCACATCACAAGGAGAGGGTCCTAAGACAAGGCGCCTGGGACACACCCAAACGCTACCACACTACAGGCACACAGCACCGAGCAGCACGTGGTGCGCCAGAGCACAACGACACACTTCTGCCTGCGGTTACCCCACCCTCGGGGTGCGCGGTTCCTAACATATAGCGTTTCCTCGCTGGTCTTGCGTAGTGCAGGCGTGCCATTAAGGTCACACCAACACAACAACCAAACTGGCAGGAGAGGACTGGCGACATTCAGCAGTGAGAGCACCACTAGTCACAACATAGCGCGAGGATGCATGACACACACAGGTAGCAAACATCTAGGTAAAGAGAGGTGGGAGAGGGAAGGGATCTGAGGGATACCAGTTCACACAAGAGTCAAACATCCACGGCACACACACGAAAGTGTCACACATACCCACACAAAAGTACGCAGCAGGACCACACTCAAACACCCCACCCACCTATTTACTCATTCAAACACACACACATACGTAAACACGCACACAAGTGAGAACACACACACTGTGTCAATATTGACCAAGGTAAAACAGTCACCAGCTCTGTGACCTTCCCTTCAGTGGACACACACTCATACCGGACACACACACACACACACACACACACACACACACACACACACACACACACACACACACACACACACACACACACACACACACACCACACACACACACACACACACACACACACAGATTTGACCTAAAAAAAAAATATCACAACATTCTTGTCACACACATGGTAGAGGGTCAAACATATTAACCTCAGTCAAGAAACTGCAAAAGAAACTGTTTTGGGTCATTATGTGTGTTGATAGATCAAATAACTACCATGAGGTAATGAACTAAAACGCACTCAACCATTCACAAAACTAGCCTATTGATTTAAAAGGCTTTCTGGCTAATATAAATTAACAGTAACAAAATGATAGAAATTTATGTTAAACACATGTTCTTATGTCTTGAATGAACACAGAGCAATATGTACTTATGTCTTGATGAACACAGAGCAATATGATTCTTGATGATAGTGTCTTGATGAACACAGAGCAATATGTTCTTATGTCTTGATGAACACAGACAAAGAGCTATGGACTTATGTCTTGATGAACACAGAGCAATATGTTCTTATGTCTTGATGAACACAGACCAATATGGACTTATGTCTTGATGAACACGAGCAATATGTTCTTATGTCTTGATGACACAGACCAATATGACTTATGTCTTGATGAACCACAGAGCAATATGGACTTATGTCTTGAAATGAGACCAATAGTGACTTATGTCTTGATGAACACAGAGCAATATTTCTTATGTCTTGATGAACGACAGACAATATGTTCTATGTCTTGATGACACAGACCACTGATATATGACTTTGTCTGATCGCCTGCTTGATTGCTGATGAACACAAGCCAATATGGACATGTCTTGATGAAACAGACCATATGAGCTTATGTCTTGATGAACACAACCAATTATGGACTTTGTCTTGATGACACACAGACCAATATGTAGCTTGTCTTGATGAACACATGCCAATATGGACTTATGTCTTGATGACACAGACCAATATGACCTTATGTCTTATGAACACAGACCAATTGACTTATGTCTTGATGAACACAGACCAAATATGGACTTATGTCTTGATGAACACAGAGCAAATACATTTTATGTCTTGATGAACACAGAGCAATATGGACTTATTCTTGATGAACACAGAGCAATATGGACTTATGTCTTGATAAGAACACAGAGCAATATGGACTTCTTATGTCTTGATGAACACAGACCAATATGGACTTATGTCTTGATGAACACACAGACCAATATGTACTTAGCTATGTCTTGATGAACACAGACCAATATGGACTTATGTCTTGATGAACACAGACCAAGTATGGACTTATGTCTTGATGAACACCAAGACCAATATTACTGTATGTCTTGATGAACACAGACCAATATGGACTTATGTTCTTGATGAACACAGACCAAATATGTGACTTATGTCTTGATGAACAAGACCAATAAATGGACTTAATGTCTTGATGAAACACAGACATATGGACTATGTCTTGATGAACACAGACCAATATGGACTTATGTCTTGATGAACAACAGACAATATGTTATCTTATGTCTTGATGAAACCCAGACCAATATGGACTTATGTCTTGATGAACACAGGCAATATGTACTTATATTCTTTGATGAAACACAAGACCAAATATGGACTTATGTCTTGAATGAACACAGACCAATATGAGATTTATGTCTTGATGAACAACAGAGCAATATGTTCTTAATGACCATGTGGTTTCCGTTGTAAAGAGGCGACAGTCATGAGTGTGTGTGTGTGTGTGTGTGTGTGTGTGTGTGTGTGTGTGTGTGTGTGTGTTGTGTTGTGTGTGTGTGTGTGGTGTGTGTGTGGTGTGTGTGTGTGTGGTGTGTGTGTGTGTGTCAGTCGATACTTACCTCCTGAGGAGAGGAAGGGGATGATCTGAGCACAGATGGCACTGAGACGCTTCACAATCTCCGCCTGCAACACACACACACATATACACACTTCAGTCTTATCTTATGTATCATACAAGGTAATATAGTAATTATCATTCCTTTAGGCCCTGATAGGGTAATATGTTTCAGGGAAGCAGCAGGAGCAACACAAACATACATCAAATGAATGACAGACTCTTCATCCATCCCTTATATCCTCACATCTCGTATAATAATCAATAATGTCATTGAGGCAACTCGGGTTAGTAGGCAGTGATGGAGGTGGTTCGGTGATGAGTAACCGTTCCCCCGGACCTGAAATCTTAGCACCTCAAGCTCAAGCCTTTAGCTCACGCGGGCTAACACAGTCATTGTGGCATGCAGGTGCCTTGGTTCAACAACCCTGTCGACAACAAGTGCATGAGAGAGAGACAGACAGAAAGAGTAAGAGGCCCGCAAGAGAAAAGAGAGAGATAGTAAGACAAAATGAATGGAGTGAGTGAGAGAAAGAGTGGAGGGAGAGAGATGCTTTTAAAAGGCCAGCTGTGTTATAGTCCTCCAGTTTTTCATATGGCTTTCAACACCTCCCTTTCTCATTTATCTCTCTCCTCCTCACTGCATTCAATTGCCATTATTTCATCAATTATCCCTCACTTGCCAAAGGGGCCCATTGAAAAATGCTCTTTCTAGGTGAGGACAATCGAATTGTGTCTTCTACACATGGAGCCTCACAAACACATAACATTCAAAACATAATGTAAACAAATGAAAGAATAAAATGCATGTGTACATGCCCACACACCATGTGCCTCATTCTGTTGTCTTCCTCACTCAGGCATTCTCTCGCTCTTAACAGCCTTCCCACAGCCATTATACCCATTCATCGCCTCCTCTCCTCTCCCCTCCCTCCCTCCTCTCCTCTCTCCCCCTCCCTCCCTCCCTCCCTCCCTCCCTCCTTGCCTCCATCCTCTCCTCACTCTTTCCTTGAATGGTTCTCTATGTATTTGTGTCCCTCCATGGATCCACTCCAACACATGTTCTGGACACACAGAGGGAGACAAAACGAGTGGAGAAGACAGTGACTGAACAGAGTCTGATACTAACACTCACCAGCCTGTCAGAAACAGCCAGCCCAATCTCAATGCAAGGCCAAATTCTACAACACAGCTCTCTAATAGATACAGCGCTCCGTTCGAAGGGGAGAGAAACCTAGTTGATATAATGTGGGCTTGGTGTGCATGCTGACTGGTGTGGTGTGTGTGTGTGTGTGTGTGTGTGTGTGTGTGTGTGTGTGTGTGTGTGTGTGTGTGTGTGTGTGTGTGGTGTGTGTGTGTGTGGTGTGTGTGTGTGTGGTGTGTGTGTGTGTGTGTGTGTGTGTGTGTGTGTGTGTGTGTGTGTGTGTGCGTGTGTGTGTGTGTGTGTGTGTTGTGTGTGTGCGGTTGTGTGTGCGTGTGGCGTTGTAATGAAAGTGAGAGAGAGGAAGTGAAAGAGACAGAAAACAGAGTGAGCGGGAGGAGAGAGACATTCAGTATTGATAGATAACTAATGTTGTGTTGCTTAGTGAAGGCCTGTAAAAGGGGTATGGGGGGGTAGGGAGAAGGCAGGAACAGGGATTGTATACTCCTATTGGCCATGAGACAGAGGGGGAATATTCTTACTGGACTGTGTCTACAAGATACTGTATTGATACTGTGTAACATTAATACATGTAGCTAGACCGAGAAACTACAATCATTGAGTTGTTGACTAGCAATGAGCTGTTCAGAGAGTAGACTGCAGTCGCTGGCCTCCCTCGACCAGGCAGCCAACCCAGGAATTCTGATTCCAGATCAGTGGAGATGACCTGCCTCTGCTCTCACCAACAACACAATCATGGCTGCAACTGATCCTAGATCTGTCAGACCGGAGTCTTGGCAGCCTGCTTCAAACAGAGCTCAGCACTGCTTCCTCTCCCCCATCTCTTTCTTCCTCTCCCCCATCTCTTTCTCCCTCTCTTTCTCTTCCTCCAGTGTAGGCCAGGTGTCAGCAACAACAACATGGACTTGTTGGGGAGAGCTCTGCCAAAAGAGTGCATAAGGGAGTTTTGGCAGGGCTGTAGATGGAGGGATGGGTGGATGGATACAAAGGAGGAAGAGAGCGCTGGTCAATAAACACCTGAGGATAAATAGTCTGCCAACAGAACACTGCTGCCTCTTTGTTTGGCGGAAAGAGGGAGAGATGAAGGGGAGAGGAGAGGAGAGGAGAGGAGAAGAGAAGAGAAGAGAAGAGAAGAGAAGAGAAGAGAAGAGAGGAGAGGAGAAGAGAAGAGAAGAGAAGAGAAGAGAAGAGAAGAGAAGAGAAGAGGAGAGGAGAGGAGAGGAGAGGAGAGGAGAGGAGAGGAGAGGAGAGTGTTAGTCTATATTAGGCTACATTTAGAACACAGCAGCAAATCACCCTAAATTCCTCCAAAATGAGGGAGGAGAAGATGGATGGATGAGAGGGAGGACAAGGACACAGTTCTCTGGAGGCTGTGGAGCACATCAGTCTGTCACTGCCTGAGGGGGACACACGCACAGTCACACACACACACACACACAGTCTGCACAGCTTTACTCAGCGTGCTCCCCCATCATCAGATCATTTCAGGGTAATAATTAATACAGTGAGCTGAAACACAGGAGTCATTACTAATACTCTGAAATTAATGCATGTGGATCATTGGTATGACATAGACAAGCTGCAGTAAGCTTTCTTGGAGCACTTACTTTATAACATGATGCAAAAGCTTTGCTAAGAAAGTTGAATGTGAATGGTGTGGGCTCGGCTAGGTTTGCATAGTGAGGATGGGGGGGGTGATGGAGTTGTGATGGTGCCCGGTATATTTGGGCACTGCCAGCTGTGTCTTTCCCTGAGCCCCAGTGGGGCTGTGCTGGGTGAGAGTGTGTGGTGTGTGTGTGTAGATATGGGTGTGTGTATGTGTGTGCGGCATGTGCATGTGTGTGAGTGTTTCATTTTATGTGTGCGTGCGTGCCTGCCTGCATGTGTTCAGCAGTCCCCCTAGTCCCCCTCAGCCCTGTAGCAGCAGAGAGAGAGAGAGAGAGCAAGTGCCCCTGGCCAGACAACCCTAGTCTAGCCTTATCTCCCTCCCCCTGCTGCCTAATGGAACTGCTCTCCTCTCTCTGCAAACACTTCAAGGCAAATATTAGTAACCAGTGATGCACTAATCAGCCACTGATTGTGGTCAAAGCCACAGAGGTATTCAATAAAATAACTGATCTCTTCCTCCCTCGTCTATCACCCCTATTCTCTCTCTCACTCTCCTTTTCTCTCCTGCTCTATTCCCTCCCTCTCCTCTGTGCACTTAGACTCTCTGTCTGTCTCTCTTTTTTTCTCTCCCTTCCCTCTGTTCACTTGGTCTCTCTCTCTCTATTCATCCTGTTCACGAACCCTCCCTCTTTCTTTCTCTCCCTCTCTCTCTCTGGGCAGAGTGCCAGCCTCTCTTCCTGGCACTGAGCCAGCAGCCCCCCCCCCTCTCCTCTCTGATTGATGGCCCCTCTATTTGGGAAGAGGAGGAAAAGAAACAGAGAGAGGGAATGAGGAAAGGAGAGCAGTAAAGCACACACACACGCACACGTAAACACACACACACGCACAATGAAAAACAAACAAACAAACAAACAGAGCAGAACAGAACAGAGCACACACACACACACACACACACACACACACACACACAGAGAGATATTGACACCAAAAATATTGATATGCTCTCAGAAAAGCAACATAGCCCACCATGACAGCCATGGAGCATTAAGACAGAAACACAGACATCCCCCGCCATACACACACGGAAGGAGAGAGATCGTATACACACGCACACCTATACACACACACACCTATACACACAACACCTATACAGCACACACACATCGACACACACACATTCACAACACACACACACACACACACACCACACACACACACACACACACACACACACACACACACACACACACACACACACACACACACACACACACACACACACACACACACCACACACACACACACACACCAATGTCTCACACACTCGTTCATCCACAAACCCAAGCAGAGCATGCTGTTAGCTTACTCAGAAGGACTTTTGTGATCGAGTGACAAACCATTTGGCTAAAGGCTAGCTCCCTGGGATATGAATCACTTCTTCTCTCTCTCTCTATCTCAACATGATTGACATCACTCTCTCTCTCTTCTCTGCCTCATTATTCACAAAATGAGCTCTGTTTCACAATGCATGCACTCACACACGTCCTACATCAAAGACACACACACACACATAGAGCACATATGCTATAACATGTGCAAAGAGGGGTTGGCACACATCAGTGATCACACACACATGCTAATGCACACACACAGCACACACACACACAACACCAATCAGCACACACACACACACACACACCACACATGACACACACCACAACACACAGACAACACACACACAGCATCAGCACACCAGCAACACACACCACACATCACACACACACCACAGTACACACACCACA
>NC_036856.1:15783906-15787345 GCF_002910315.2 Salvelinus sp. IW2-2015
CTTTAGCCTGTACATACGACTAATACAACTTGAAACACCACACACACACGCACAACACACACACACACACACACAACCACACACACACACACACACACACACACACACACCACACACACACACACCACACACACACACACACACACACACACACACACACACACACACACACACACACACACACACACACACACACACTCCCTCTTTACTAAACAGAATAGAAGGGCTCTGTGCAAATAAACAGGAAAAAAAGGGACCACACACACACACACACCGAAGGACGTTTGACCCGTCCAAAGCCTCCTCCAACTGACCCACATACACCCCTCATCCTAATCCAGCTCTTTAAATAAACAGAGAAAAAAGCACTGAACCCACTAAGATCAAGCCTGGATTAAAGGATGGAGGAGAGGAGGAGGAGGAGGTGATGGTGGTGAGAAAGAGGGGAGAGAGAGAGACCCAATCCTATTACAGGCAAATCAGTGTGTTGGAAATGAAGGCATTAAAGCAAAGCCCATCTTCATCTCTCTACCACACACAGCTCTGGATTCAGGTTATAATGCCATCTTCATCTCTCTACCACACACAGCTCTGGATTCAGGTTATAATGCCAACTTCATCTCTCTACCACACACAGCTCTGGATTCAGGTTATAATGCCAACTTCATCTCTCTACCACACACAGCTCTGGATTCAGGTTATAATGCCAGCTAAGCACAACCAGCCGAGGCTACGTATTAATATGCATTATATGTACACATAGAAACATAGAAACATCCACTGGGCTGTTTGGGCAGACAGCTAGTGGTAATTAGGCATGAGCGAGCAAACACACACACACACACACACATTTATTATGCAGACACTAGAGCACACACATTTTGTAAACCCTGTCTCTCTCTCTCTTTATCTCACTCACACACACAAACACTCAGCTAAATGGCGTCCAATAGAATAATGTATGGTTCATTCTGACCCAACTCGGACTGTTGTTCTGGTCTGGGTCTGGCACTGAGGGAACAAACAGATAAAGAATGAGCATATAACGAGAGGTTTGTCCTTCACTCTACGCCAGATTGCTGTGAACCTCTCAGAGGAACGTGTCTGTCTGTTCGTTTGCATATGCCTGTCCATTGCTTGTCTATTAAACCTTATCCTTGTATCCAGCATTTCCACACCTTGGGCAAATTCACAATTCCTATCACACACACGCACACGCACACGCACACACACGCACACGCACACACTCCTGTAAGCCTAGCACTGAATATATAACTAGCCTTCTGTAGGCCATTATCACTTACTATATCCACTGAGCCTTCTAGACCTGACTGAATATATACACTGCCGTTCAAAAGTTTGGGGTTATTTAGAAATGTTCTTGTTTTTGAAAGAAAAGCTCATTTTTTGTCCATTAAAATAACATCAAATTGATCAGAAATACAGTGTAGACATTGATGTTGATGTTGTAAATGACTATTGTAGCTGGAAACAGCTGGTTTTAAATGGAATATCTACATAGGCGTACAGAGGCCCATTATCAGCAACCATCACTCCTGTGTTCCAATGGCACATTGTCACGTTCCTGACCTGTTTTCCTTTGTTTTGTATTTGTTTTAGTTGGTCAGGGCGTGAGTTGGGTGGGTTGGTCTAGGTTTGATTTTCTATGTTGGGATTTTGTGTTCGGCCTGGTATGATTCTCAATCAGAGACAGCTGTCAATCGTTGTCCCTGATTGAGAATCATACTTAGGCAGCCTGGGTTTCACCTGTGTTTTGTGGGTGTTTGTTCCTGTGTCAGTGTTTGGGCCAAACAGGACTGTTTCAGGTTAGTCACGTTTGTTGGTTGTTGTATTTTGTAGTGTTTGTTGTTTTCCCATTAAAATATGAATACTTACCAATCCCATCCGCATCTTGGTCTGATCCATGCTCCTCTCGTCTGAGGAGGAAGACCGACTACGACAGCGCTTAACAGAAACACCACCATAACAGGACCAAGCGGATTGGAGAAGGAATGGCAAGAACAACAGCTATTGGGGAAAAGAGGACTGGACTTGGGAGGAAATCCTATGAACGTAAAGGACCCGTGGGCGGCAGAGCCAGTGAGAGCTGTCGCCAGCCCACGGAGCTGGAGGACAGCGATATAGCGGAGAGGAGGTTTTATAGAGGCCATGCGAAAGCAAGGCAGGAGCGGCTGGAAGCCGAGAGGCTGCACCAAAAATTTCTTGGTGGGGGGGGGGGGGGGGGGCTAAAGGGGAGTGTGGGCGAAGCCGGCGTTGGATTATACCCGAAGGCCAACTCCCGGGATTACCCGTGGAGTGAGCAGGGCGTCGTAGCTGGTTTCAGACAGCCGTGGTTATGCCGGCTGGAGTCGGCTACGGTGTGTTCTCGCCCGTACCGTGTGCTTAGCCAGTGGCGGGCTACTTCCACTTGCCAGCACATGGATAGGGCTCGGTTGGGCCATCGAGTCCGGAGTGCGCCATGAAGCCGGCCAACATATGCTGGCCTCCAGTACCGTCTCCTGACCGGCGGCGTACATGGCACCAGCCTTCAGGTGGTGGCTCGCCCGGGCTTCGCTGCATGCCCAGTGCGGGCTGATTCACCTGCTGGCCGTCGCACTGGCAGGGCCTACAGGGGACCATTCAACCGGTAAGGTTGGGGAGAGCTCGGTGCTCAAGACGCACGTGTCCTGCTCTTCACGGTCGGGTAGAGTATTCCGGCGCGCACGTTCCCCCCAGCCCAGTAGCATCAAGTGCCCGACACGCTACGCACAGGGCTTTCCAGTGCATTTCAGAGCCCTGTTCCTCCTCCACGCAACTTCCTGTGGTGGTGTCTGCCAGCGCCAGTGGCCTCCAGTTCTGGCACCACGCACCAGACGCTAGCTGGTTGCGCCTCAAGCAGGGTTAGCAGAGTTGGCGCGTCTGCTCAACGTCGCCTGCGCTGCTTGCCTGCTCAGCCGGCGCCTGTGTCTGAAACTGCTGCTTCCCAGCGCTTGTCTGAAGCTGGCCTGCCTTTCCGCAGCGCTGTTGAAGCTGTGCCTGCCTTCCAGCGCTTTCTGAACTGCTGCCTGCCCAGCGCTGCCGTCTGTCCCCGAGCCTCAGAAGCCGTCCATGGCTCAGCGACCTAGCCAAGAGCCGGTCCAGGTCCAGGATCAGCGCAGGGTAAGCCTCCAGCAGGATATGTTCAGAGCCGTCCAGCCAGGGAGCTGCCGTCAGTCCCAGGAGCTGCCAGCTCCAGCTGCCAGGATCCGTCTGTCGGAGCCAGCCGAGCCAGTGATCGCTGCGGGAGGCGGCAGGGAGCAGCCAGGATCAGGCCTTGGAGCCTTGGCCGCCAGCGCATGGGGGTGGATCCGCCGGGAGCTTTCCGCAGCCAGTATCCCGCCCAGAGCCTTGCCGCCAGCCAGGATCTCGGCCAGAGCCTTGCGCGCAGCGCAGGATGCGC
>NC_036856.1:15788818-15791512 GCF_002910315.2 Salvelinus sp. IW2-2015
TGCCTAGAAGGCCAGCATCCCGGAGTCACCTCCTCACTGTTGACGCTGAGACTGGTGTTTTGCGAGTACTATTTCATGAAGCTGCCAGTTGAGGACTTGTGAGGTGTCTGTTTCTCAAACTAGACCCCAAACTTTTGAACAGTAGTGTACAGTAGAACTATGAACAGAGTGCCTTGCAGGCCAGTATCCTTGAATACAGTATATAACATCACTGAATATAGTATGTAACTAGCCTTCTGCAGACCTATGTACAGAAAGTATTCAGACCCCTTGACTTTTTCCACATTATGTTACGTTACAGCATTATTCTAAAATGTATTAAAAAAAAATTCTTTTTCTCATCAATCTACACACAATAGCCCATAAATATAAAGCAATTTAATACATAATATTTAATTTTTGCAAATGTATAAATAAAAAAAACTTAAATATCATATTTACATAAGTATTCAGGCCCTTTACTCAGTACCTTGTTGAAGCACCTTCAGCAGTGATTACAGCCTTGAGTCTTCATGGGTATGATGCTACAAGCTTGGCACAACTTTATTTGGGGAGTTTCTCCCATTCTTCTCTCTCAAGCTCTGTCAGGCTGGATGGGGAGCGTCACTGCACAGCTATTTTCAGGTCTCTCCAGAGATGTTCGATCGGGTTCAAGTCCGGGCTCTGGCTGGGCCACTCAAGGACATTCAGAGACTTGTCCCGAAGCCACTCCTGCGTTGTCTTGGCTGTGTGCTTTGGGTCATTGTCCTGTTGAAAGGTGAACCTTCGGTCCAGTCTGAAGTCCTGAGGGCTCTGGAGCAGGTTTTCGTGAAGGATCTCTCGGGACTTTGCTCCGTTCATCTTTCCCTTGATCCTGACTAGTCTCCTAGTCCCTGCTGCTGAAAAACATCCCCACAGTATGATGCTGCCACCATCATGCTTCACCGTAAGGATGGTGCCAGGTTTCCTCCAGACGAGACGCTTGGCATTCAGGCCAAAGACTTCAATCTTGGTTTCATCATACCAGAGAATCTAATTTCTCATGGTCTGAGCGTCCTTTAGGTGCCTTTTGGTAAACTCCAAGCGGGCTGTCATATGGCTTCTGTCTGGCCACTCTACCATAAAGGCCTAATTGGTGGAGTGCTGCAGAGATGGTTGTCCTTCTGGAAGGTTCTCGATTCTGCAAAGAGGAACTCTGGAGATCTGTCAGAGTGATCATCAGGTACTTGGTCACCTCCCTGACCAAGGCCCTTCTCACCCGATTGCTCAGTTTGGCCGGGCGGCCAGATCTAGGAATAGTCTTGGTGGTTCCAAACTTCTTCCATCTAAGAATGATGGAGGCTACTGCGTTCTTGGGGAGCTTATATAGACAGGTGTGTGCCTTTCCAAATCATGTCCAATCAATTGAATTTACCATAGATGAACTCAAATCAAGTTGTAAAAACATCTCAAGGATGATAAATGGAAACAGGATCCACCTGAGTGTCACGCCCTGACCTTAGTTATCTTTGTTTTCTTTATTATTTTGGTTAGGTCAGGGTGTGACAAGGGTGGTTGGTTTAGTTTTTGTATTGTCTAGGTGTTTTTTTCCTGTCTAGGGTTTTTGTATATCTATGGGGTTTTAGTTGTCTAGGTATATGTAGGTCTATGGTGGCCTGAATTGGTTCTCAATCAGAGGCAGCTGTTGATCGTTGTCTCTGATTGGGGATCCTATTTAGGTTGCCATTTTCCATTTTGGTTTTGTGGGTTGTTATTCTATGTTTAGTTGCCTGTTTGCACTAGACATATTGCTTCACAGTTCGTTTTGTTATTTTGTATAGTTTTGTTTAGTGTTGCATTCGTTTAATAAATAGAATGTACACTTATCCCGCTGCGCCTTGGTCTCCTCCTTATGACGACCGCGACACTGAGCTCAATTTCGAGTATCATAGCATGTAAATAAGGTATTTCTGTTATTTATTTTTAATACATTTGAAAAAATGTTTGCTTTGTCATTATGGGGTATTGTGTATGTTGATGAGGAAAAACCTTTATTTCATCTATTTTAGAAAAAGGCTGTAACGTAGCAACATTTGGAAAAAGGGAAGGGGTCTGAATACTTTCCAAATGTGCTGTATTTCACTGCATAATCAACCCCTGTACTGAGTCTTCGTTTGGACGCAGATCCGTGAGACTTCTGAGAACGTATAGCATGGAATATATAACTAGCAGTCTGCAGACCTAAAACATCACGTGTTGATATGACTTAATTTCTGCCGACATATACTGTATATCACTGAATAAGTAAGCCCAGTCTACTAGTCCTTCAATGGTCCTACATACAGTATCAGTGGTGCTCCCCTATCTTTCACCCAGTGAGGCAGACAAGTGTATGCTGTGCTCCGTTAGCTGTTCTCTGATCTAAAGCCACCATAATTCCATAGCAGATCACTGATCACCATCTCCACGGCAGGAAGGAGGGGAAAACAAACACACAGATAGATAGTATCAGATCAGTTAGTATCAGATCAATTAGTATCAGATCAGTTAGTATCAGATCAGTTAGTATCAGATCAATTAGTATCAGATCAGTTAGTAAAAAAAAAGAGAGAAGATGTTAGTATCAGATTAATTAGTATCAGAATCAGTTTTAGTATCAGATCAGTTAGTATCAGATCAGTTTTAGTATACAGATCAGTCTAGTATCAGATCAGTTAGTATGCAGATCAGATTAGT
>NC_036856.1:15791934-15806485 GCF_002910315.2 Salvelinus sp. IW2-2015
ATCAGATCAGTTAGTATCAGATCAATTAGTATCAGTATCCCTGTTGGCAGCCGGCCCATTCCCTCCAAATCCTCTCCTATACACATCCCTCCCCGATCAGTAGAAGCTAAAGGGACTCTTGACTCTTGTAGACAGCGAGTGACCGCGATGGCTCAATTAATGGCAGCAGCACATGAGATGGCCCTGTGCGTGAAAATGAGGAGAGTAATGGCACACGACTAGGGCTGGGAAGAGAGGAACTAAGAGCAGATACTGCTAAATGTATTCATGATTCATTATTCCTCGCCAGAGCTCAAAGCTCCCCTTGTCGTTTCTCGGTGCACTCTCACTCTTTTTTTTCCTTCTTTCACCCTCTCTTTCTCTGGCTCTCACTCATCCTTCCTCTCTATCTCTTTTCTCTCTCATATCACACTCTCCATTTAACTCCCCCCTTCTCTCTTTTTTGCTCAACACCTCTCTCTCCCCCTCTCTTTTCACTGTCTCAGCTTTCCTCTCCCTTCTCCTGTGTCCCACCCCCCCTCTCTCCTCAGCTGCTCTCTCTTCCTCTCTCTCATTCCCTCCTTCCCTTCCTCCCCTCCCTCTCCATCCCTCCCCTCTCCCTTTCTGGAGTAGTACAGGCAGATCTCTGTTCATTTCTCCTCTGTGGTGACAGTAGAGCTTACAGTGGAGCTCTGCCCTGCCTGGCTACTGGCTAACGGCCACCTTTCACTACACACTCTGTGGTTCTGGATCTGTTAGCTTTGGATCTGTGGTTCTGGGGCTTGGTTTCACTGGGGCTCGTTCTGCTAGCCTTGGGTCTATCGGGTTCTGCTAGACCTGGTACTGAGTCTGTTTGGTTCTGCTAAACACCATCAGACATTTTCACTGCTGTCCGTGATGCCGGAGTAGAAGCCTGGAAGTCACCTTGAATGAAGGCGTCAGTCAAGTGGATAACGCGCCACAACGCTCACTCTGCAACAATGTGCCACGTGTCTGTCAATAGCACATTAGCTGGAAATGTGAGGAAAAGACAGGGACATGGGGTGCCTGCCAGGACTCTGCTGCTCATGACGCACCCACACACATATGCACACCACACACACACACCCTACTGTGACAAACACACTCTTTCAGATAGTACGAGAAATACTGCAATTCATGCATATGAAACGCACACATATAAGAGCCACAGTGGACAATTAAAAATGAACACACACTCAGTGTGTGTGTGTGTGTGTGTGTGTGTGTGTGTGTGTGTGTGTGTGTGTGTGTGTGTGTGTGAGATCGAGAAAGCGGCTGATGTCAGGGAGGGCTAAAACGGATGGTGATTGTGGTGTTTGTCCTCCGCTGCTCCCTGTAAAGACCATCACTGAAGCAGACCAGACAACACACACTGTAATACTGACAGACAGTAACATCTCTCTTACCTGTTTGTGCATCTCAATGTTCAGCCCGTAGGACATCTCATAGTACTGCAGAGAGAGAAAAGAACAGTATTCAATAAGTATACAGAGGTAATAGATCAAATACTGTAGAATCAAGGGATCAATCATGTGTGTGTGTGTGTGTGTGCGTCTGTTCGTGTCCGCATGGTGGAAATGTGAGTGTGTGTGTGTGTGTGTATGTCAGTGTGTATGAGGCTGTTTGTCTCTCTCAGCGCCAGCGTGGGTGTGTGTGTGTGTGTGTACACACAGTAATGTGCAGTAATAACTTCCATCCAGGGCTGGAGAGACAGGGAGGATCAGTCATTGTGACAAAGCCAGTCTCAGTAGGCACATGAACAGCACCGAGAGTGAGGACCATCAAACCTGACTACGGACACTCTCTCTCCTCTCTGTTTCTGTCTCTTCTCTCCCTCCCTGAATCTCTTACTTTGTCTCTTTCTCTACTTCTCTCTCGCTGTTGATCTCTCTCTCTGGCGTATCTGTTTCTTCCTCACAAACACACGTACCCTCTACTTTCTATTGTCCATCTCTGAATCCTCTCCTCTGCATCATAAAAGCTTCTTCTCATCATGTCCTCCCTCCACCTCTCTCTCGTCTCTCATTTTGTTTTACCATTCTTATTAATTCCCTCTCTCTCTTGATCTCTAACTATTTTTAATAATGCTCATTCTCTATCTTTCTCTCTATCATAATATATACTGTAAGTAGTGTACTGAGGACCAGTATGCTAATGTAGTGGTGTACTGGACAACACAGAGCAGAGCAGTCTGTATAGAGGAATAAGGGCTATGTAACGATTTTGTAAATAGGCTAAAGACACTGTATAAGGTTCTATGGAGAACCAATATGGCTGGACCCATGCAGAGAGATGAACAATGTGGGAATGGAGTACTGTATAGTCCATATGGACTTAGGAAAGATAGTTTTAAGGAGAATGTGTGTACGTATGAGTGTGTGTATGTGTGTGTCTGTGTGTGTGTGTGTGTGTGTGTGTCTGTGTGTGTGTGTGTGTGTGTGGGGGGGGGTGAATTTGTGTAAGATAAAAATACCATCCACACATGATCTTTAGCCCCAAACGTACTGTACTGTGTTACTACAAGAAATCCATCCAGCTCAACCACACCAAAATACATGTCATCTTTAAACAGTCCATATTCTCATTCATCTTATCTACACTCATTCATTTGAATGGTGTACGTTCCGATAACACTGCTCCAGACATGCTATTCCAAGGCCCCACTGTATCATTCTCAGTGATATAAAAGAATGGCCTTAAAATCCCCATGCAGGCTTATGATCTCAGGTGAAAAACCAAGCTAAGCTAGCTAAGAGCCCCAACACTACACAACAGCTACACAACAGCAGCAGCAGGCAGCCACAGAGCTGTTATCAAGCCTGGTCTACTACAGACAGACAGCAGAGCAGAGTTGTTGTAGCGTTGTGCAGGTTTGTCTGTTCTGTTTCTGTTTTCTTAATGGTTCATCTTTCCCTAGCTGCCTGCCTGCCCAGCCCCCCCCCCCCCCCCCCTTATATAATCTCTCCCTTGTGTCAGTGCATTCTCATTGAGCGCCGTGTGTATAATCCCTGGTATGTTCGTGCTGGCGTGTGTGTGTGTCAGTCTGGAGCAGATTGTGCCCGGTATGTGGCGGATGTGGCAGAGCTCAGCCCGGCGGAGAAACAGTAGCAGCCTGCTGACATCGCTCACCCAACCACCACAACGAGGTGTGTGTGTGTGTGTGTGTGTGTGTGTGTGGTGTGTGGTGTGTGTGTGTGTTGTGTGTGTGTGTGTGGTGTGTGTGTGTGTGTGGTGTGTGTGTGTGTGTGTGTGTGTGTGTGTGTGTGTGTGTGGTGTGTGTGTGTGGTGGCTAGGGTGTTGGGCCTCAGGCTAGGACCCCTACTGGGTACTGTAGTGAGACGATGTTTTTCATTGGCTAACTAGTCCACAGCCATCAACAACATCCACCCCCTATCGGTTTCTCTAGCCTTTAGTCTGACATACAGACACACTGTCATTTGAGCAACCAACTATAAAGCATTCCTTCACTTCATTCAACCAGCTGCAGCTCTTTTCTTTCTCTCTCTCTGCTGTTCATCTCTCGCTCTCTTCTTCCATTCATCTCAGAGTGTTTGCTCTCTCCTTTGCCCTTCCATTTCACTGTGAGTCATCGTGTTGAGTGAGTGTCAGAGTGTCTCGCCAGCCAGCCTGTGTCTTTACTATTCATTTAAGGCAACCTCCAGACTTAAGAAGAAGCTTTGTGGAGTGCATCTAATCCAAGGTGATTTGGCTTAATGGGATGTGTGTGAGTGCCTGCACGTAGACTGCATTGTTCATCAGCGTCCCTCAGGTGTGCCTGTCTCTTTACTTCTCCATCTCCTCCCATACAGACATCAGTGTGTTAGTGTAATACATTATTAGAAAGCGCTTCTCACATATCCTTAAGACTAGCCAGATCTGACTTTTAGCTCTGCATTAATTCAACATAGCGAAGTAACTAAATCCCTAAAAGTAGATTTAGGACAGAAGGTCTTTACATCTTGTTTCATCATCAGAGTTGGAGAAATATGACCAAATCCCAACCAAAATGGATTGACCTTGGAGTGGCCTTTCTTATTGGGCCTACGAGGGGCTTATGTTGATGGAGCCCCCAGCAGCCGATCTTTGTGAATACGTGTGTGCTGCTGTGCTCCTCCATGTTACCAGACAGTTCAGACAGGTTTAAGACTCTTAAAACAGCCACAATCCTCAGCTACATCTGGCTCCTGTTTTTTTCCCACTAAATCGTCAGCTCACAGTATCATATGTCATAGAGACCGTTAGCTTACTGGGGAGCAATCATTTTACAATTCTATCCTCATCCCTCTCTCTCTCCCTCCCTCTATCCCTCTTCCTCAGCCCCGGTTCTCTCCTTCCTCCCCGCCCTTCCTCTCACAATCCCTCCATCTCTCTCTCCATCTCTCTCTCTCTGGCAATCTGTGACTTTTATGTTCCTGAAGAGAGAACAGTGTGTCAGGCTGAATCAGACAGATGAGTTAGAGGCTGAGAGTACTGCATTAATCCACCCCCCCCCTCCCCTCACACACACATAACACACACACCCATCCCGCCTGCGGGGCTGTATCACACACACACACACATGCACGCACGCACACACACACACACACACACACACACAACACACACAACACACACACACACACACACACCACACACACACACACACACACACACACACACACACACACACACACACACACAACAAACACACACACCCACCACACACACACACATACACAATTGCACAAAGTTACAGTGGATGAGTGACCACATGGATGGTCATTAAAAGCAGACCCCTGCGGAGCCCCTCTATCTCAAACATAAGCACCACACACACAATACTAAGAACACACACACACATACTAAAAGACACACACACACATATACTAAGACACACACCACTACAAGACAACATTACTAAGGACACACCCACACATACTAAGACACACACACATTACTAAGACACCACACACATACTAAGACACACACACATACTAAGACACACACACACACACGTCCGTCTACTCTATTCGTCTCAGGCCTGACATTGACAGACACCTCTCAGTCTCTGATTAGACAGTGAAACAATGTAGTTTTATTTAAAAATACACTGTGAGATTCCGAGAGAACTGTAAAATCTGAGCCCCATGAATTACAAGGCACCCGCAGACACCCTCTCCTGTGTGCGTGTGCGCGCGTGTGTGTGTGTGTGTGTGTGTACGCGTGACCACCACTGTAGTTATACATTGATCATGTCTCTGTAGACTACCACAGTAGACTAACAGAGACAGGTTGTATATAGTTTATGCATAAAGCTGCAGAGAGATTTAACAAAATGTACAAAACACCAGAGCCAACCCCTGCTGCCTGCTTAGACTTGTACCTCGTTTTATAGTGCCAACATTCCAATATGCTGCTCCAAATGAATCCTGATGTCTATTCCATGCTCAACATCATAATCATCATCAGCCAGGTCGTAAATCATTCCCTGGAAGTAGTACGTTAGCGGGAGGGAACATCCCGTACCTTGTATTTAAATCTACAAAATAATGAATGATACAAGCAGTCTAAAGAAAGAGTGGGCTGCTGGCTGCCTGTGGAAACAAGTCTTAGTTTACATGACAGGCCCGTCTAACTACCTAAATATAGCCTTCTGGGTTAGCCCTACAGTGGAGCCACTGAGACCTTGTTACTTCATATTATTTACGTGTCTATGCTTACGCTCTCTCTCTCTCTGTCTCTCTCTCTGGCCCTCTCTCCGTCTCTCAATCTCTCTCTCTTTCAGCCACTCTCTCTGACTGACTACCTCTCGCTAAGCCTCTCTTTTCATTTTTTCCCCGTACTTTCTCGCTCTTGAGCCCCTGTCCATGCCTTTCACCCTCCATTTCATCCTCCCTCCCTCCGTCCATCTCTCCCTCCCTCTCACTTTCTGTTCCTCACACTCCCTTCCTCCAGATCACTGCCCATGCAGTAGGCATTAAAGCAACTAGGTAAAAATACTTTGAAGGACTACTTAAATGTTTTGTTTTTTACTTTTAACTCCACTACATTCCTAAAGAAAATATTCAATTTTTACTCTGATACATTTCCCCTGACACTCCAAAATACTTACATTTAAAATGCTTAGCAGGACATTTTTTATAATTCAAGCACTTATCAAGATAACACGTGGTCATTCCTACTGCCTCTGATCTGGCGGACTCACTAAACACAAATGCTTTGTTTGTTATTTGTTGGAGTGTGCCCCTGGCTATCCGTACATATCCAAAACAAGAAAATCTTGCCGTCTGGTTTGCTTAACTGTATAAGGAATTTGGAAGGATTTATAGCATTTACTTCTACTTTTGCTAATTAAGTATATTTAAGCATTGTCTTTTACTTTTACTAAAATAGTATTTTACTGGGTGACTTTTGACTTTAACTTGAGTAAATGTATCTTAAAAGAACCTTTACTTTTACTCAAGCATGACATTTTTAAGCCTTGACACAATTGAGACATGAATTGTATGTGTGCCATTCAGAGGGTGAATGGGCAAGACAAAATATTTAAGTGCCTTTGAATGGGTATAGTTGTAGGTGACAGGCGCACTGGTTTAAATTTGTCAAGAACTGCAACGCTGCTGGGTTTTTCACACTCAACAGTTTCCCATGTGTATCAAGAATGGTCCACCACCCAAAGGAGTCAACATGGGTCAGTATGCCTGTGGAACGCTTGTCGAGTCCATGCCCCAAGGAATTGAGGCTGTTCTGACGGCAAAAGCGGATGGAACTCAATATTAGGAAGGTATTCCTAATGTTTTGTACACAGTGTATACAGTATATGCAATATACAGTGTATTCGGAAAGTATTCAGACCCATTGACTTTTTGCAATGGGTCTGTTACATTATAGCCGTATTCTAAAATTGATTAAATAAAACATTTCCTCATCAATCTACACACAATACCCCATAATGACAAAGCAAAATCATAAATAGCTTATTTACATAACTATTCAGACCCTTTATATGAGACTCGAAATTGAGCTCAGCTGCATCCTGTTTCCATTGATCCTCCTTGAGATGTTTCAACAACTTGATTGGATACAGTGAAGTGAAGCATGGTGATGGCAGCATCGTACTGTGGGGATGTTTTCAGCGGCAGGGACTGGGAGACTAGATGAATGGAGCAAAGTACAGAGAGATCCTTAATGAAAACCTGCTCCAGAGTGCTCAGGACCTCAGACTGGGGCGAAGGTTCACCTTCCAACAGGACAACGACCCTAAGCACACAGCCAAGACAAAGCAGGAGCGGCTTCGGGACAAGCTTCTGAATGTCCTCGAATGGCCCAGCCAGAACCCAATCGAACATCTCTGGAGAGACCTGAAAATAGCTGTGCAGTGACGCTCCGTATCCAACCTGACAAAGATTGAGAGGATCTGCAGAGAAGAATGCGAGGAACTCCCCAAATACAGGTGTGCCAAGCTTGTAGCGTCATACCCAAGAAGACTCAAGGCTGTAATCGCTGCCAAATGTGCTTCAACAAAGTTCTGAGTAAAGGGTCTAAATTCTTATGTAAACATTACCAACTGGCAAGTGTCTTCACTGACATTTTCAACCTGCCTGGTGATTATTGACCTGTTTAAACAGGATCAGTGGGTCCCTCGCGGGACGGTTGAGCTTACGTAGGCTAATGCGATTAGCATGAGGTTGTAAGTAATAAGAACATTTCCCATGACATAGACATATCTGATATTGGCAGAAAGCTTAAATTCTTGTTAATCTAACTGCACTGTCCAATTTATAGTAGCTATTACAGTGAAATAATACCATGCTGTTGTTTGAGGAGAGTGCACAGTTATGAACTTGTGAAAATGTATTAATAAACCAATTAGGCACATTTGGGCAGTCTTGACACTACATTTTGAACAGAAATGCAATGGTTCATTGGATCAGTCTAACACTTGCACATACACTGCTGCCATCTAGTTGACAAAATCTAAATTGCACCTGGGCTGGAATAATACATTATGGCCTTTCTCTTGCATTTCAAAGATGATGGAAGAAAAAAATTGCATGTTTTTTTCTTTGTATTATCTTTTGCCAGATCTACTGTTATATTCTCCTACATTAGTTTCACATTTCCACAAACTTCAAAGTGTTTCCTTTCACATGGTATCAAGAATATGCATATCCGGCATCCCGTGTAGCAGTCTAAGGCACTACATCGCACTGCTAGCTGTGCCACTAGAGATTCTGGGTTCGAGTCCAGGCTCTGTCGCAGCCGGCGGCGACCGGGAGACCCATGAGGCGGCGCACAATTGGCCCAGCGTCGTCCGGGTTAGGTGAGGGTTTGGTCGGCAGGGATGTCCTTGTCCCATCGCGCACTAGCGACTCCTGTGGCGGGCCGGGCACAGTGCACGCTGGCACAGTTGCCAGGTGTACAGTATTCCCTCTGACACATTGGTGCGGCTGAATTCTGGGCTAAGTGGGCATTGTGTCAAGAAGCAGTGCGGCTTGGTTGGGTTGTGTTTCGGAGGATGCACGGCTCTCGACCTTCGCCTCTCCCAAGTCCGTACGGGAGTTGCAGCGATGAGGCAAGACTGTAACTACCAATTGGATAACACGAAATTGGGGAGAAAAAAGAACGCTGGCCTCCGCTCCTGGCCCAAAGGGATTTTCCAAGGGTGGGAAGGACAAAGCCCCGCACGACGCCCGGGCGCACCCAGAACCACCAGGTCCAGAACACACACATACAGCTCAGTGGAAAACAGAAATAACTCAACGCAAAACATACAATGATCACATCCCCACCATCACCCCTGATTGGAGTGGCACTACATCTCAGTGCAAGAGGCGTCACTACAAACCCCTGGTTCTAATCCAGGCTGTATCACAACCGGCCGTGTTTGGGAGTCCCATACGGCGGTGCACGATTGGCCCAGCATCCTCCGGGTTTGGCCTGTGTAGGCCATCATTGTAAATAAAAATGTGTTCTTAACTGACTTGCCTAGTTAAATAAAATTTAAATAAATAATTCCAACTTTCAGACAGCCACAGATCAACCCATCTTTCCTAGTAAATCATCATTCAAATCAAATCAAATTTTATTTGTCACATGCGTGGAATACAATAGATGTAGACCTTACACCTTGCCCAAACCAGCTGCGCGCGTGCACCATCGTGCGCTATCGTGCATAAATGTATTTTGCCCCCCCCACACCAAACGCGATCACGACACGCAGGTTAAAATATCAAAACAAACTCTGAACCAATGACATTAATTTGGGGACAGGTCAAAAAGCATTAAACATGTATGGCAATTAAGCTAGTTAGCTTGCACTTGCTAGCTAACGTTAATTTGTCCTATTTAGCTAGCTTGTTGATGCTAGCTAATTTGTCCTGGGATATAAACATTGAGTTGTTATTTTACCTGAAATGCACAAGGATGTCTACTCCAACAATTAATCCACACATAAAACGGACAACCAAATCGTTTCTAGTCATCTCTCTTCCTTCCAGGCTTTTTCATCGTTTATGGTGATCGCATCTAAACTTTCATTGTATTACCACGACTACCGGCAAAACAGTTTGTCTTTCTATCACCCACATCGGTATAACCAATGAGGAGATAGCACGTGGGTACCTGCTTCTATAAACCAATGAGGAGATGGCACGTGGGTACCTGCTTCTATAAACCAATGAGGAGATGGGAGAGGTAGGACTTGGAGCGCGATCTGCGTCAGAAATAGGAACGACATCTATTTTAGCCCTTGGTGTCGCAGACGCTCGTTGGCGCGCGCAAGCAGTGTGGGTGCAATAATTGAATAACATGGATTTCTAAATTTATTTTGCGACGCTCGCGCACGCGACGTGTCTGGTCTGGTCAGCATGTTACTGTGAAATGCTTACTTACAAGCCCTTAAACAACAATGCAGAAATGTTTTTTAAAGTAAGAAAATATTTGCAGAAAATAATAAAAAAATATTTTTTAAAGTAACACAGTAAATAACAATTACAAGGCTATGCACAGGGGGTACAATTACTGAGTCAATGTGTGAGGGTACAGGTTAGTCGAGGTAATTGAGGTAATATGTAGATAAAGGTGGGGGTAAAATGACTATGCATAGATAATAAACAGTGAGTAGCAGTAGCGTAAAAAAATGTCCTCTTGCAATACATACCACTATTCTACCATGGTGTCTCACTAGGGACTTGAACCGAAATTGCCACAAAAATTAACATTTTAGCCAAGAGCACAATGATATTTCCTATCGACTGACTGTGGTCCTCCAAATCCCCCAACAATACAGTTTGTTCTCCATCTGCTTTTTAAACAAGAAGCCTATTTGTTTTCAACACTTTAATTTCTCATTTTCTCTTGACTCTCTATTGTCCCTTTGCAGCAGACATGAGCAATATGTTTGGAACATCGAATCACAATGAAATGACAGTATGGAATTCCAATACATCGGCACCTAAGTATCGTGATAATATCATATCGTGATAATATCATATCGTGATAATATCATATCGTGAGGTCCCAGGCAATTCCCAGCCCTAACTCTGAGGTAGTGTCTGTCTGTCTACCATACTGCACTGTGTACTGCTCTTCCCATGTATCTGTGTGTCTGTGTCTGTCGCTCTCTCTCGCTCAGGTTGATGATATGGGAGCTGCTCAGCAGATGGTTCATATCGTATTCAGGTTCTGTCCTGACTATGACTGTGCCACAGACTTAGACATAGTTAGTTATTTATATACAAGTCTTTAGCTAGACAGACAGACAGACAGACAGACAGACAGACAGACAGACAGACAGACAGACAGACAGACAGACAGACAGACAGACAGACAGACAGACAGACAGACAGACAGACAGACAGACAGACAGACAGACAGACAGACAGACAGACAGACAGACAGACAGACAGACAGACAGACAGACAGACAGACAGACATATAGATGTGGAGGGGCTTAAACTGTTGCACGGGAGAGAGAGTTTTTGCGCAGTCTCATCCTCCTAACCTAAAATGTTTTAAATATTTAACCTTTATTTAACTAGGCAAGTCAGTTAAGAACAAATTCTTATTTACAATGACGGCCTACCCCGGCCAAACCCTAACCTGGACGACACTGGGCCAATTGTGCACCACCCTATGGGACTCCCAATCACGGCCGGTTGTGAAACAGCCTGGAATCGAACCAGGGTCTGTAGTGATGCCTCTTGCACTGAGATGTAGTGCCTTAGACCACTTCGCCAGATGATGCTCTTCAACAAGCTAGATAGCCTCCTATGTTGGTGTAGTGGACAGGGGTCCATTTATAAAGCCAGATTGAGACTGGGCCTTCCTCCTCCATGTTGTCTGATTGATTCCAGTGAGCCAGCGGTGGTGTGGTGGTGTAAATAGAATTGAACTCACCATGATGTAGTGTCTCTGCATCTCTGTCTTCTCACTGGCCAGCTTCTCACACTCCAGTTTCAGGCTGCAGAGGCAAGACACAAACATGCACACAAAAATACAGGTAACCATGTACGCGCACGCACACACGACAGAAAACACAGACACACAACCAAACACACACACAGGTCAACAAACTGATCAAGTGCAGGACATACACTATAGCCAACCGTATCGGTCTACTCTGCAGCCCCACCTGAATCTCTCCTTCTTGCCAAAGCTGAAAAGAGATTATGGATCTAGATCGATCAGACAGAGAGACCGATGGGTCTCAGGCTGCAGTGGGAGAACAATGTTAGCTTCAGCACACTGTTCACAGAGCTGTGACTGAGAGAGATATGGCCATGAGTATTCAGCTCATGCTGTGAAGCTGGGCTCCCAGCACCAAGGTCACTGCAGGTCAACTCTACTCAGACTACCTCTCTGATGAAACACACCATCACTCTGCTATGATATGGAGTATAAACCCATATCACCACACCCTGCCACCCTGGAGTTTGTACTGTCCTGTCAACTCCTATGCATGACAAAGACATAGACGTTGGCAAAACAGCACAAACAGATCTGGGACCAGGCTAACACCCTGCCACTGTGTCATTAAGACTAAGACGGATAAGGTTAGAATCTGTACCTGCATATGGTATGACTGTGCTATAACAACCATATAGTTCACTGCACCTGTCCTTGGCTTACACATACACATACAGTACAATTACGGCTGATGTCTAATGTAGCCTGTGTAATATTTCCCAGACTAATAAGTGGAGCAGCAGACGTGCTGCAGTGTTTCCCAGGGGGCTCTCTCAGTCCTTTGGAGAGAGGAGTAGGGACTGTTATCCCCTGAGGCACCTTCATTGGTAGAATTCATATAGAACACAATCCTCAGTCTCCTATCTTCAGACACACAGATACATGCGAAGCACAGACTTTTACTACAATCGTGTATTGATGTTTATGAGAGACTCGTATGAAGATTTGAGTTACATGTGTAGACCTCAAGTTAGGATTGTGGCTATAGAGTCTATGTAGGCCTGCATGGGTTAAGATGGAGGGTGGTGTGTATATCCTATCTGTAATCGAGTCTATGGATGGAGGGTAGTGAGTGAGTATACAGCACCTGTGGTACTGAGCCTGGAGGAACTGGAACTCCTCCTTGATGCGGTCCAGGGTCTCCAGGACTGTGAACTTGAAAGACTGGCCAGGCTGAATAGGGACCTGGGGGAGAGAAAAGAATGGAGAGGAAAGAAGAAGGGAGAGTAAGGTCACTTCAACACACACCATAAAAAACATTGCCCTTGCTCTTTTTATCTCTCACTCCACCCCCCTCTCTTTCACAAACACTCGCTCTCCTGGCACCCTCTTCTCCTCTCCTCTGTCATCCTCCTCTCTCTCTCTCTCTCGCTCTTAATGACTCCGTCTCACTCCTCCTCTCACACAACATTAGCATCCCTCTCTCCTCTTCTCTCCTCTCCTCTCTCCTTTGCCAGGATGCTCTTGGATAATGTATTCCTGCCTACTGAGGAAGGGAAAGCGTCAAATGAATAACTTATGGTGAATCACAACCATTAAAACGGCACTGTCTTTCACCTGCTAAAAGCAAAGAATCTCAACAAACACCTCCCAGGAGAACCCTGCTTCCCCCCAGAGCCTGTCTGAAGCACTTTGGGTGTTGTTCCACTCGCTGTGTAGTTGGGGAAACACAAACACATCAAGGATGTTGTTGTTTTAGATGCAAAGGAATAAAAACATGGATGCTAGTGGAGTTTCCAGGGGTTTGGAGAAGGGATTGTGGTGATATGAATCTGAGTGACAAGGTCCATTGGGGGTTATTGTGACCTGGTATTTATAGCTGAGGGGTTGGAACTGTCATGAGGGAGGGACATACTACTGACACACATGCATGCACACATACAGTACCAGTCAAAGTTTGGACACACCGACTCATCCAAGGGTTTTTCTTTATTTTTACTATTTTCTACATTGTAGAATAACAGTGAAGACATCAAAACTATGAAACAACACATATGGAATCATGTAGTAACCAAAAAAGTGTTAAACAAATCAAAATATATTTTCGATTTTAGATTCTCCAAAGTAGCTACCATTTGCCTTGATGACAGCTTTTCACACTCTTGGCATTCTCTCAACCAGCTTCATGAGGAATGCATTTCAATGAACAGGTGTGCCATGTCCATATTATGGCAAGAACAGCTCAAATTAGCAAAGAGAAATGACAGTCCACCATTACTTTAAGACATGAAGGTCAGTCAGTTCGGAAAATTTCAATAACTTTGAAAGTTTCTTCATGTGCAGTCGCAAAAACCATCAAGCGCTATGATGAAACTGGCTCTCATGAGGACCTTCACAGGAAACAAAGACCCAGAGTTACCTCTGCTGCAGAGGATTAGTTCATTAGAGTTTCCAGCCTCAGAAATCTGCATTTAACTGCACCTCAGACTTCAAGTAACAGACACATCTCAACATCAACTGTTCAGAAGAGACTGTGTGAATCAGGCCTTCATGGTTGAATTGCTGCAAAGAAGAGACTTGCTTAGGTAAAGGAACACGAGCAATGGACATTAGACCAGTGGAAATTTGGTCTGATGAGTCCATATTTGAGATTTTTGGTTCCACACCTCTGTCTTTGTGAGACGCAGAGTATGTGAACGGATGATCTTCGCATGAGGGGTTCCCACTGTGAAGCATGGAGGAGGAGGTATGATGTTGTGGGGGTGCTTTGCTGGTGACACTGTCTGTGATTTATTTAGAATTCAAGGCACACTTAACCAGCATGGCTTCCACAGCATTCTGCAGCGATACACCATCCCATCTGGTTTGTGCTTAGTGGGACTATCATTTGTTTTTCAACAGGACAATGACCCAACACACCTCCAGGCTGTGTAAAGGCTATTTGACCAAGAAGGAGAGTGATGGAGTGCTGCATCAGATGACAATACTGACTCCTTAACAGACGTTTTGCCAGACTTTGTCAGCTCCGTTCCATAGCGACCCTTTGAAGAACACCCTTATTTGGTCCAGGTGGCCTTTCCACAGTAGTGACCCCTGTTCCTAATGGCGGAACGCCACACAACAACCTGGCTTTTGTCTGACGGAGTGTGTCCTTTCGGTGTGT
>NC_036856.1:15811928-15820172 GCF_002910315.2 Salvelinus sp. IW2-2015
TCTGGCCTCCAACAATCACCCAACCTCAACCCAATGAGATGGTTTGGAATGAGTTGGACACAGAGTGAAGGAAAGCAGCCAACAAGTGCTCAGCATATGTGGAACTCCTTCAAGACTGTTGGAAAAGCATTCCAAGTGAAGCTGGTTGAAAAGATGGCCAAGAGTTAACACTTTTTTTGGTTACTAGTGTGATTCCATATGTGTTATTTCCTAGTTGTGATGGTCTTCACTATTATTCTACAATGTGAGAAAATAATAAAAATAAAGAAAAAAACCTTAGATGAGTAGGTGTGGTCTAAACCTTGACTGGTACTGTGCATATGTGTACACTTGTACTAAATGGGTCTCCACACAACAAGCCTGGGACAATGCCGGACACACACACACACACACACACACACACACACACACACACACACACACACCACACACACACACACACACCACACTAACACACACCACACACACACACACACCACACACACACACACACACACACACACACACACACACACACACACACACACCACACACTCACATACAGAACTGAGGTTAGGCGCAGACAACGATGAGTGCCACGTGCTCAGTGTTATTTAACCACATTGCTCCAGGTCAGTGGGTGCACTGCGCTTACCTCACACTCCCGACCTCACTTTAGTCTGCACCACTTTGTCAATCTCTCTCTCCCTCCTCTCATTCTCTCACTCCATCTCTCTTTCTCACCACACCCACCCCTGAGAGCCACATACCAGACCTCTCCCCTTGCTTCCTCAGCTCCACCTCTTTCCTCCCCCTTTCTTTCCTCTCTCCCACACCATAGGATGCGCGTCCCGGCCGTCCAGAGGCTAGCTAGGCTAGGTGGCTTAAAAGATTGGCGGTTTCAGTAGGAGTTTAATTAGTCTAGACAAGAGAAAATTCAATTAAATTTAATTAGGCTAACGGTGGAGGTCAGACACTCTGTGGCTTTTCAGTAATTAAAGCTGCGGCTGAGCAGCTAGCCTAGTGCTGGTGCTGGGTGTCGGCTGGCTGGACAGACAGGCTTAACTCAGTACACAACCCCTAAGGGGGAGGGGGAAGAGGCGGCTGCTGGACGAGATCCCCACTGGACCTTGATTCACATCACACTGGTCTGACACACACATGGCAGGGGCGGGCGGGAAGATAGAGAAGAGATGGCATATCTCCCTACTGCCACTTACCAAAAACCGTCTGACTAGACAGTGGACCACCACAAACTACAGTCCAGACTGACCACTGTCCATTTTACATAAGCCCTCACTCACAATAACACATTCCTCAAAGTGAGTTCAGGTTTTCTGTAGGGTCAGAATTGTGGTTGTGGTTGACTCAGACAAGAGAGGACATGACTATAGACCCAGCGTGGTCTGTTCTCAGAGCTTCAGGGGCCCTCCGTGGACTGTCCTGGATGAGCTGTGAGTTTGGGGTTTGGCCTGGCATATGACAGATTGGCAGCTTCGAGACAGAGGGGGGGCTGGGAGGGACCGTGATGTCGCCAACACACAGCCAGGGGAATACTAGACTCCTAAAAAGGTTTTTCAGCTGTTCCCAATAGCAGAAACCCTTTTGAAGAACCCTTATTGGTTCCAGTAGAACCCTTTCCACAGAGTAGAACCCCTTCTCCTATGGGAAACGCCAAATAACCTGTTTTTCTAAGAGTGTGTGTGTGGGGGGGGGGCGTACACGGGACTCTCATTTCAGTGTGGCCTCTGGTTTGGCCCTGGTGGTGTCAGACAGCATGGGGGATCCTGAAAACCTCAAAACTGATGGGTTAATCTAGGGAGGAGGGAAGGAGGGGAAAACAGACAGGCCAGCTATGTGGGACCATCAGCAGTCAATCACAATTTAGAGGATCCAGAGCAGAGCTGGAGCAGGGCGAAGCCGAAAATTAGGAAGGATTATCTATGAGTGTGTGTGTGTGTGGGGGGGGGCGAGGGGAGAGACTGGGCCAAGAGATCACATAACAGTACAGAGCCAGAAGCCGGGCCACAGCCCTCCTTCCCCCTCATCTCTCTATCAATCACTGGGGGAAACATTCAATTTAGGCTGGTGTTTCTGAGCTGGCAGCCGCCAGCATGGGAGGTAGGGAAACAAGATTGCGGTCTGGGGACTGATCAGGACTGCAGAGCTTGCTCTCTGCTCTATGGCACACTTTCTTGTCTGGCCGGCGCCGCTTCCTCTCTCTTTGCCTGATCCTCTAACCTTCCCTTCCTCTCTATCGCTCTCTCGCTTTCCATCTCTATGGTCTTTCTCACTCCGTCTCAGAGAGAGAGACATTCTGAGGGCATGAAATAATCATACGAGCTTGGTGAAATATTTAGGGTAAAGGCACATGAATAGATGAAGAAGTACCAAGTGTAGGAGGGAAGTGTTAATATGATCCCGGAATGTAGGGGGATATTTGTGTGTGCGGTGTTCTCGTCAGTGGCGGTTCTAAGGCTTTGTTATGGTGGTGGTGATGCAGACTTTTTATTATTATATCTTAACATTTTCGACAAACACAGAAAAAAATGCAAGACAATTATGTCTTGTGAAACTATATATTCACAGGTACTATGAATGAATTATTGTTTATTTGGTACATTTCCATAGTGTGAACTGGATTTTACCTAATTTTGCATTAGTAACTGTACAAAGTTAGAGGTTGCGGCTATTATAGTATTCCCCGCTGCTCCCCCTACCTCGAGGCTTCCAGTGGGGAGACTGAGGGTCAACCTACCTCCGCCCTCCTCCCATCTCGTACTCTGAGTGGGAGATCTTCCCAAGGGCAGTAGGTCCTGCCTAGCTCTCACAAACTTATAATCAGGGGCTCCCACTCCAAAAAGTGAATTGACCTAGAGTCCCACACGGTGACTATGATATCATTGACGTGACGTGCAAATGAGGCGATTAGAAAAACCGATCGCGCAAATGTCAAACCATTCAGAATTTTTTTTTGGTGCGGGCGCCCCGTGCCGCCACGTGCCGCCACGTTTGCCGCCAGCCCTATTACCTAAATCTGCCACTGGCTTCTCGTTCTCTTACCACCTCTGCCCTGTACCTCATTGCCTATAGCCACACTCAGAGCAGAACTCACCTCTCTCTCTCTCATCTCTCTCTCTCTCTCATCTCTCTCTCTCTCGTCTTCTCTCTCTCTCTTCTCTCTCTCTCCTCTCCTCTCTTCTCTCTCTCTCTCTCTCTCTCTTCTCTCTCTTCTCTCTCCTCTCTCCTCTCTCTCTCTCTCTCTCTCTCCTCTCTCTCTCTTCTCGTCTCTCTCTCTCTCTCTACGTCTCTCAAGTTTCAAAGGAATAGAACAACATTGAAAATAGTCATATATGGCTATGTACAGTGTTATAATGATGTGCAAATAGTTAAAGTGCAAAAGGGGAAAACAAAAAAAACATAAATATGGGTTGTATCTACAATGGTATTTGTTCGGTCACTGGTGCCCTTTTCTTGTGCTGTGGATGCACAACTATTGTGGTATTTTACGCCAATTAGATGTGTGAATTCTTGTGGTCTGTGTAATCTATGGATATATGTGTCTCAATATGGTCACTAACATTTTGCGAAGAGGTTAGGAAGTGCAAGCTCAGTTTCCACCATAATTTTTGTGCTGGCGTGTGCACATAGCCTGATTTTCTCTGAGAGCAAGGTTGCATATGGTGTGCCTTCTCTCAATAACAAGGCCATGCTTCCTGAGTCGTTACTAGTCAAGCTTTTCCTTCTTTTTGGGCCAGTCACAATCGGTGTTGGGTATTCTGCCAATGTGTGTGCTTTCTGTTTAGGTGGCAATGCCGTCCTGTTGGCCTCTATTTTTGGTGTAGGAATTCCCTTTCCAATGTGTAAGTTGCATATTATCGTTTTTGTTTCTCCTTTATTTGTTGGGGTCTAATTGCTGTCCTGGCGGATCTGTAGGGTCTGTTTTAAGCAGGCTCCCGTTGATCAGGCAATTGGCTTTAGGGATCCTTCTGCTAGGTTGAAGCTGTCTCTAGATGATGGCTAGTTGTTAAAGGAAAAGGTCTGTCTTCTCTTCGGCCTTCGCCTCTCTCTCTCTCTCTCTGGCTCGTCGCTCTCCTGTCTTCTCTCTTCTCTCTCTCTCTTCTCCTCTCTCCTCTCTCTCTCCTTCTCTTTACACTGGCCAGGAGTTTCCTAGAAGCGTCTTGATTAGATCTCCAATTGATGGTCTTGGTCTGCTCGGACTGATAGCAGGGTCAGGGCTCCCGGAGGGCAGGCTATGTAGGGACTCAGGCTGGCTGGTAGGTAGCGGGCGGAGTCACAACCCACCTAAGGCCCTAAGGACAGATCACACCCCTCTTCGATTCGCCTCACATTTTCCAGCGCAAGCAGCATCTTGTTGGTAGCGGAGCCCTCATTTTGAAGCGTTGATAGGTTTTGATACCAGGTGGGCACTTAGCCAGGTGCTCCAGCTCATCGGGATCCATCTCAAAACCATTGGTAGATGGGTGCTTCTCCCATTGTTGGTGAGAGGCAAAGCCTCCGCCGCATCAATGTCTGGATGTTCAATGGAGGGGATTGGCGGTGTGAAAAGAGGTTTGGAGGGTTCCACCCGATAGTCAGATCAGTGTATTTTAGTTTAAAACGCACAGGCCTTGACGTGAGGGAGATGAGCTGCCCAGTGTATGTTGAGATTGGCAGAAACAGAGACTTAATCTGGACTTGATGTGTTCATAATTGAGTTTACGAACCTGTTTGGCTATTCTGATTGGAAAAAATCAGGGTAACAGTTATATGCAAGCAGACGTATTACAGTTACCGTACCCAGGATGTACCATTACCAGTCAAATGTTTGGACAACTACCTACTACGATTCAGGGTTTTTATTTAATTTTTACTATTTTCGTACATTGTCAGATATAATGTGAGACATGCAAACATTAGAAGAACACCGATATGGGAAATCACTGTAGTAACCAAAAAGTGTTAAACAAATCAAAAGCTAGTCTTTTCTTAGTTTCAAGATTCGCTTCAGAAGTGAGCCACTTTTTGCTTCTTTGATGAGACAGCTTGTCGGTTGAAACTGCCTTGGGGCACTTTTCTCTCAACCAGCTTCTCACCTGGAATGCTTTTCCAACACTTGAAGGAGTTCCCACATATGCTGAGCACTTGTTGGCCTGCTTTTCCTTCACTCTGTGGTCCAACTCATTCCAAACCATCTCAATTGGGTTGAGTTGGGTGATTGTGAGGCCAGGTCATCTGATGCAGCACTCCATCACTCTCCTTCTTGGTCAAATAGCCTTTACACAGCCTGGAGGTGTGTTGGGTCATTGTCCTGTTGAAAAACAAATGATAGTCCCACTAAGCCAAACCAGATGGGATGGTTATCGCTGCAGAACTGTGGAAGCCATGCTGGTTAAGTGTGCCTTGAATCTTAATAAAATCACAGACGTGTCACCCCAGAAGCACCCCCACACTCATCCACACCTGCATCTCTCTCTTCTTGGGGGGGGGGGGCGTACACGGGACTCTCATTTCAGTGTGGCTCTGTTTGGCCCTGGTGGTGTCAGACAGCATGGGGGATCCTGAAACCTCAAACTGATCGGGTTAATCTAGGAGAGGAGGGAAGGGAGGGGGAAAACAGACAGGCCAGCTATGTGGGACATCAGCAGTCAATCACAATTTAGAGGATCCAGAGCAGAGCTGGAGCAGGGCGAGCCGAAAATTAGGAAGGATTATCTATGAGTGTGTGTGTGTGTGGGGGGGGGGGCGAGGGGAGAGACTGGGCCAAGAGATCACATAACAGTACAGAGCCAGAAGCCGGGCCACAGCCCTCCTTCCCCCTCATCTCTCTATCAATCACTGGGGGAAACATTCAATTTAGGCTGGTGTTTCTGAGCTGGCAGCCGCAGCATGGGAGGTAGGGAAACAGATGCGGGTCTGGGACTGATCAGGACTGCAGAGCTTCTCTCTGCTCTATGGCACACTTTCTGTTCTGCCGCCCGCTTCCTCTCTCTTTGCCTATCCTTCTAACCTTCCCTTCCTCTCTATCGCTCTCGCTTTCCATCTCTATGTCTTTCTCACTCCGTCTCAGGAGAGAGACATTCTGAGGGGCATGAAATAATCATGAGCTGGTGAAATATTTAGGGTAAAGGCACATGAATAGATGAAGAGTACCAAGTGTAGGAGGGAAGTGTTAATATGATCCCGGATGTAGGGGATATGTGTGTGCGTGTTCTCGTCAGTGGCGGTTCTAGCTTGTATGGCTGTCTCTTATACACATCTAGATGTGTATAAGAGACAGGTCTATACACACACACTCACATACAGAATAATGGAAAAGAGTATTTACTATGAGACTGACACACACACACACACACACACACACACACACACTCACATACAGAACTGAGGTTAGGCAGACGATGAGTGCCACTGCTCAGTGTTATTTAACCACATGCTCCAGGTCAGTGGTGCAGGCTGCTTACCTCACACTCCCGACCTCACTTTAGTCTGCACCACTTTGTCAATCTCTCTCTCCCTCCTCTCATTCTCTCACTCCATCTCTCTTTCTCACCACACCCACCCCTGAGAGCCAATACCAGACCTCTCCCCTTTGCCTTCCTCAGCTCCACCTCTTTCCTCCCCCTTTCTTTCCTCTCTTCCCACACCATAGGATGCGCGTCCCGGCCGTCCAGAGGCTAGCTAGGCTAGGTGGCTAAAAGATTGGCGGTTTCAGTAGGAGTTTAATTAGTCTAGACAAGGAAAATTCAATTAAATTTCAATTAGGCTAACGGTGGAGGTCAGACACTCTGTGGGCTTTTCAGTAATTAAGCTGCGGGCTGAGCAGCTAGCCTAGTGCTGTGGCTGGGTGTCGGCTGGCTGGACAGACAGGCTTAACTCAGTACACAACCCCTAAGGGGGAGGGGGAAGAGGCGGCTGCTGACGAATCCCCACTGACCTTGATTCACATCACACTGGTCTGACACACACATGCAGGGGCGGGGCGGGAGATAGAGAAGAGATGGCATATCTCCCTACTGCACTCTACCAAACCGTCTGACTAGACAGTGGACCACCACAAACTACAGTCCAGACTGACCACTGTCCATTTTACATAAGCCCTCACTCACAATAACACATTCCTCAAAGTGAGTCAGGTTTTCTGTATGGGTCAGATTGTGGTTGTGGTTGACTCAGACAGAGAGAGACATGACTATAGACCCAGCYTGGTCTGTTCTCAGAGCTCAGGGCCCTCCGTGACTGGTCCTGGATGAGCTGTGAGTTTGGGGTTTGGCCTGGCATATGACAGATGGCAGCTCAGACAGAGGGGGGGCTGGGAGGGACCGTGATGTCGCCAACACACAGCCAGGGGAATACTAGACTCCTAAAAAGGTTTTTCAGCTGTTCCCAATAGCAGAACCCTTTGAAGAACCCTTATTGGTTCCAGGTAGAACCCTTTCCACAGAGTAGAACCCCTTCTCCTATGGGAAACGCCAAATAACCTGTTTTTCTAAGAGTGTGTGTGTGGGGGGGGGGGCATTTAACGCTTGAAGGTTTTGATACCAGGGCACTAGCCAGGCTGCCAGCAGTCACAATACAAAACCATTTGGAGATGGTGGCTCTCCATTGTGGTGAAGGCAAAGCCCTCCGCCATCAATTCTGGATTATAAATGGAGGGATTGGCGGTGAAAAGAGGGTTTGGAGGGGTTCCAAACCATAGTCAGATCAGTTATTTTTATAAAAACCAACAAGGGCCTTGACTGAGGAGAGAATGAGTGTTGAGATTGCAGAACAGAGAACAGTTAATCTGGATTGATGTGTTCATAATTGATTTAGAACCTGTTTGCTATCTGGAGAGAAAAAATCAGGTAACAGTATGAATGAAGAAGACGTATGTACAAGTACCAGTACCAGGATGTACATTACCAGTCAAATGTTTGGACACACACTACTCATTCAAGGGTTTTTATTTATTTTTACTATTTTCTACATTGTAGAATAATAGGTGAAGACATCAAAACATTGAAATAACACATATGGAATCATGTAGTAACCAAAAAAGTGTTAAACAAATCAAAATAGATTTTATATTTAAAATTCCTCAAAGGACCACTTTTTGCCTTGATGAAGCTTTGTAAACTCTGGGCATTTTCTCAACCAGCTTCACCTGGAATGCTTTTCCAACAGGCTTGAAGGATTTCCCACACATATGCTGAGCACTTGTTGGCGCTTTTCCTTCACACTGTGGTCCAACTCATCCCAAACCATCTCAATTGGGTTGAGGTT
>NC_036856.1:15822492-16001175 GCF_002910315.2 Salvelinus sp. IW2-2015
CGTACACGGGACTCTCATTTCAGTGTGGCCTCTGTTTGGCCCTGGTGGTGTCAGACAGCATGGGGGATCCTGAAACCTCAAAACTGATCGGGTTAATCTAGGAGAGGAGGGAAGGGAGGGGAAAACAGACAGGCCAGCTATGTGGACCATCAGCAGTCAATCACAATTTAGAGGATCCAGAGCAGAGCTGGAGCAGGGCGAGCCGAAAATTAGGAAGGATTATCTATGAGTGTGTGTGTGTGTGGGGGGGGGGGCGAGGGGAGAGACTGGGCCAAGAGATCACATAACAGTACAGAGCCAGAAGCCGGGCCACAGCCCTCCTTCCCCCTCATCTCTCTATCAATCACTGGGGGAAACATTCAATTTAGGCTGGTGTTTCTGAGCTGGCAGCCGCCAGCATGGGAGGTAGGGAAAACAGATTGCGGGTCTGGGACTGATCAGGACTGCAGAGCTTCTCTCTGCTCTATGGCACACTTTCTGTTCTGGCCGGCCCGCTTCCTCTCTCTTTGCCTATCCTCTAACCTTCCCTTCCTCTCTATCGCTCTCTCGCTTTCCATCTCTATGTCTTTCTCACTCCGTCTCAGGAGAGAGACATTCTGAGGGCATGAAATAATCATGAGCTGGTGAAATATTTAGGGTAAAGGCACATGAATAGATGAGAGTACCAAGTGTAGGAGGGAAGTGTTAATATGATCCCGGATGTAGGGGATATGTGTGTGCGTGTTCTCGTCAGTGGCGGTTTCTAGCTTGTATGGTGGTGGTGTGCAGACGGTTTATATTATTCTTAACGATTTCGCACAAACCAGAAAAAAATGCAAACAATATGTCTGTGAAACTATATAATTCACAGTACTATGAATGAATTTTGGTTTATTTGGTAGCATTTCATAGTGTGACTGATTTTACTAATTGCATTAGTACTGTACAAAGTTAGAGGTTGCTATTTAGATTCCCCGCTGTCCCCTACCTCGGCGTCCCAGTGGGGAGACCTGAGGTCAACCTACCTCCGCCCCCTCCCCATCTCGTACTTCTGAGTGGGAGATCTTCCCAGGCAGTAGCCTGCCTAGCTCACAAAACTATAATCAGGGCTCCCACTCCAAACAGAGGTAATTGACTAGAAGTCCCACACGGTGACATGATATCATTGACGTGACGTGCAAATGAGCGATAGAAAACCGATCGCGCAAATGTCACCATTCAGAATTTTTTGGTGCGGGCGCCCCGTGCCGCCACGTGCCGCCACGTGCCGCCAGCCCTATACCTAAATCTGCCACTGGTTCTCGTTCTCTTTACCACCTCTGGCCCTGTACCTCATTGCCTATAGCCACACTCAGAGCAGAACTCATCTCCTCTCTCTCTCTCTCTCTCCTCTCTCTCTCTCTCTCTCTCTCTCTCTTCTCTCTCTCTCCTCTCTCTCTCTCTCTCTCTCTCTCTCTCCTCTCTCTTCTCTCTCTCTCTCTCTCTCTCTCTCTCTCTCTCTCTCTCTCTCTCTCTCTCTCTCTCTCTCTTCTCTCTCTCTCTCTCTCTCTCTCTCTCAAGTTTCAAAGGAATAGACACATTAAATAGTCATTATGGCTATGTACAGTGTTATAATGATGTGCAAATAGTTAAGTGCAAAAGGGGAAAACAAAAAAACATAAATATGGGTTGTATTACTAATGGTATTTGTTCGTCACTGGTGCCCTTTTCTTGTGCTGTGGATGGCGACAACTGTGGTATTTTAGCCAATAGATGTGTGGAATTCTTTGTGGGTCTGTGTAATCTGATGGATATATGTGTCTCGAGATATGGTCATACATTTTGCGAAGAGGTTGAGGAAGTGCAGCTCAGTTTCCACCAAATTTTTGTGCGGCGTGTGCACATAGCCTGTTTTCTCTTGAGAGCAAGGCTTGCATATGGTGTGCCTTTCTCAATAACAAGGCCATGCTTACTGAGTCGTTACATAGTCAAAGCTTTCCTTCATTTTGGGCAGTCACAATGGTTGGGTATTCTGCCAATGTGTGCTTTCTGTTTAGGGGCAAATAGCAGTCCAGTTTGCTCTTGTATTTTTGGTGTAAATTCTTTCCAATGTGTAAAGTAATTATCTTTTTGTTTCTCCTTATTTGATTGGGTCTAATTGCTGTCTGGGGATCTGTAGGGTCTGTTTGTAAACAGAGCCCCGGATCAGCTTGCTTAGGGACTCTTCTCTAGGTTGAAGCTGTCTATAGGTGATGGCTTTGTTAATAGAAAAGGTCTCGCTCTCTCCCTCTCCCTCTCTTCTCTCTCTCTCTCTGCTCTCCTGTCTCTCTCTCTCTCTCTCTCTCTCTCCTCTCTCCTCTCTCTCTCCTCTCTCTTACACTGCAGGAGTTCTAAAGCTCTTGATAGCATCCAATATGTCTTGGTCTGTCGACTGATAGCAGGCTCAGGGCTCTCCAGGAGGCAAGGCTTTGTAGGGACTAGGGCTGGCTGGGGTAGGGGGCGGATCACAACCCACCAAAGCCCTAAGACAGACACACACCTCGTTCGATTCCCCACATTTCCAGGCAAGCAGCATCTTAGTTGGAGCGGAGCCCTCATTTAACGTTGAAGGTTTTGATACCAGGGCACTAGCCAGGCTGCCAGTCAGTCACAATACAAAACCATTTGGAGATGGTGGCTCTCCATTGTGGTGAGAGGCAAAGCCTCCGCCATCAATTCTGGATTATAAATGGAGGGATTGGCGGTGAAAAGAGGGTTTGGAGGGGTTCCAAACCATAGTCAGATCAGTTATTTTTATAAAAACCAACAAGGCCTTGACTGAGGAGAGAATGAGTGTTGAGATTGCAGAACAGAGAACAGTTAATCTGGATTGATGTGTTCATAATTGATTTAGAACCTGTTTGCTATCTGAGAGAAAAAAATCAGGTAACAGTATGAATGAAGAAGACGTATGTACAGTACCAGTACCAGGATGTACATTACCAGTCAAATGTTTGGACACACCTACTCATTCAAGGGTTTTTATTTATTTTTACTATTTTCTACATTGTAGAATAATAGTGAAGACACTAAAACATTGAAATAACACATATGGAATCATGTAGTAACCAAAAAGTGTTAAACAAATCAAAATAGATTTATATTTAAAATTCCTCAAAGGAGCCACTTTTTGCCTTGATGACAGCTTTGTAAACTCTGGGCATTTTCTCAACCAGCTTCACCTGGAATGCTTTTCCAACAGGCTTGAAGGATTTCCCACCATATGCTGAGCACTTGTTGGCCGCTTTTCCTTCACACTGTGGTCCAACTCATCCAAACCATCTCAATTGGGTTGAGGTTGGGTGATTGTTGAGGCCAGGTCATCTGATGCAGCACTCCATCACTCTCCTTCTTGGTCAAATAGCCTTTACACAGCCTGGAGGTTGTTGGGTCATTGTCCTGTTGAAAAACAAATGATAGTCCCACTAAGCGCAAACCAGATGGGATGGCATATCGCTGCAGAATACTGTGGAAGCCATGCTGGTTAATGTGTGCCTTGAATTCTTAATAAAATCACAGACTGTGTCACCAGTAAGCACCCCCACACCATCACACCTGCATCTCTCTCTTCTTGGGGTGATTGTGGAGGCCAGGTCATCTGATGCAGCACTCCATCACTCTCCTTCTTGGTCAAATAGCCTTTACACAGCCTGGAGGTGTGTTGGGTCATTGTCCTGTTGAAAAACAAATGATAGTCCCACTAAGCGCAAACCAGATGGGATGGCATATCGCTGCAGAATACTGTGGAAGCCATGCTGGTTAAGTGTGCCTTGAATTCTAAATAAATCACAGACTGTGTCACCAGTAAAGCACCCCCACACCATCACACCTCCTCCTCCATGCTTCACAGTGGGAACCACACATGCAGAGATCATCTGTTCACATACTCTGCGTCTCACAAAGACACAGTGGTTGGAATTTTAAAAAATTGCACATTTAGACTCATCAGATCAAAGGACAGATTTCCACTGGTCTAATGTCCATTGCTCGTGTTTCTTGGCCCAAGTAAGTCTCTTACTACTGGCCTGATTCACGCAATCTCCTCTGAATAGATGATGTTGAGATGTGTCTGTTACTTGAACTCTGTGAAGCATTTATTTGGGCTAAAATGTCTGAGGTTGTAACTCTAATGAACTTATCCTCTGCAGCAGAGGTAACTCTAGGTCTTCTTTTCCTGTTGCGGTCCTCATGAGAGCCAGTTTCATCATAGCGCTTGATGGTTTTTGCGACTGCACATGAAGAAACTTTCAAAGTTATTGAAATTTTCCGAACTGACTGACCTTCATGTTTTAAAGTAATGATGGACTGTCATTTCTCTTTGGTTATTTGAGCTGTTCTTGCCATAAAATGGACTTGGTCTTTTACCAAATAGGGCTATCTTCTGTATACCACCCCTACCTTTTCAAAACACAACTGATTGGTTCAAACGCATTAAGAAGGAAATCAATTCCACAAATTAACTTTTAACAAGGCACATCTGTTAATTGAAATGCATTCCAGGTGACTACCTCATGAAGCTGGTTTAGAGAATGCCAAGAGTGTGCAAAGCTGTCATCAAGGCAAAGAGTGGCTACTTTGAAGAATCTCAAATATAAAATATATTTTGATTTGTTGAACAATGTTTTGGTTACTACATGATTCGATATGTGTTATTTCATAGTTTTGATGTCTTCACCATTATTCTACAACGTAGAAAATAGTAAAAAATAAAGAAAAACCTTGGAATGAGTAGGTGTGTCCAAACTTTTGACTGGTACTCTACATGTATTTCATTAGGGTATGGATGTACAAACAGAAAAACAAGCCCCACAATACAGATATATCCAGAGGAAAACAGGCGACCTACACAACAGCGAGACAGAGTTAACACACGCACGCCACCGTGCGACCTACCCTCATTAAGGGAACATATGTGATTTGTGCGTTGGTTTGTTTAATTGGCTGTTACCTTTAGAGGCCTAGAAGAGTGAGGACAGACCCAGTACAGACAGGACCCAGCTATAGTATTAATACGGGCCTAAAGTCCAGGAGACACACAAGGCCAGATTTACTAGGGAGGTGAGAGATTACTAATAGTTAAAGGCACAGTTTGTGAAAAGCTACTTTCTGCAGACTCTGAATAGTCATGGGGAGTATGAACTGTTCCGTTGCCTCTCCACTCCAGTTCTGCCAAAGAACAGAATGCACAGTTGCATACACACGCACACACATGCCTGCACGCATACGCACAGTGCCAGGCAGTGCTGCAACATGGCAATGGCACCCAGGTGGAGCAGTAAGTAGGCTCTCTGTCCCTGCCACATACACACACAGACAGATACAGACTCAGACACACACATACACGCTGCCCCTGTCTGCCTGCGGTAAGTTCCCTCTTGTGCGGGTCTGCTCCCATCAGATCAGGATCAGTCTAGGGCCAGATCAACTCTCTCCAGACACCTTCTATCACAACACTGTCTGTGGGGGGGGCGTTCACAGTCAACACACACACACACACACACATTCTCTGTCTAAGCAAGCAGGAGCTGATGTCCTCCACCAAAGCCTGCACCATCAAACAACCAAAATATGTAAACTACAAAGATGTGTTTAACATCACATAATACCATGTTATATTTAAGTCCATGCTGTGAATCCCTACAGGTAAAGACAAAGTGGTCACTAGTCAGTGGATGTAAGGGGAGTGAGGTAAGTTGAGACAAAGTTTTATGAAGAGGTCACCATTTCATCAAGTCTTTGACGGAAGAAACCACATGGGAAAAGTGGTAAGGTCCCCAAAAATGTTTTCATAAAGTCAGATTAATTATTGGGTTATAGGTTTCATGATGCCTGTATCTAAACCAAAGTAGATAGTTTTAAGATTGTTTTGTACTTCAATTGGGGTCTCTATAAGCTACAATATGAGGTCCTAAAACTAGCATGAAAGTGCATCCTTGTAGCTGTGTGGGCTAATTTAGCCAATTGCCACCATATCCCACAGAAATTATGATTACATTTTGACAGTTTTATGCATAATATACATAGTGTTTTTGCAATGTGTCATGCATATGAACTCAAGATAGTGAACTTTTATTGTTATACAGAGCAGACATCATCATGCCTTGTGTATACAAACATTAAAAAAGCGGGGGTCTAGCACCCCTTGAGGTTCTTGAGAGAGGAGCCAAGGGRGAGCCAAGGATGTGAGAGAAGGGAATAAGTCCATTTGAGCAGCAGCAAGGGATAAACAAATTGACTATGACACTGAAGAGGTACATTGACAAAAAAGAAAACAAATATGTATGTACCTGTGCGAAAGAGAGCCTATGACAGAGTAGAAGAGGTACACGAGTCTAAGCTTGCTAAACATATCAAGAATGGTGCGGGCCAGTTTCATGGGCTTAGTAGCATCAAATGCAGAGAACTTGCCTATGAATTGGCAAATCAAAACAACATCCCTGACCCAGTCCACTGGTCAAAAAATGTAAGGGTATGTGATATTGAACAGAGCAATCTATATCTGAATGCAGACATACGTTTAAGATACACTGAGTCCACAAAATATTAGGAACACCTTCCTAATATTGAGTTGCACCCCCTTTTGCCCTCAGAACAGCCTCAATTCGTCAGGTCAAATCAATTTTTATTTGTCACATGCTCCGAATACAGGTGTAGACCTTTACCGTGAAATGTTTACTAAGAAGCCCATAACCAACAATGCAGTTCAAGAAAGAGTTAAGAAAATATTTAATAAATAAACTAAAGTAAAAATAGTAAATAAAAAAATAAAAAAGTAACACAATAAAAATAACAAGGCTATATACAGGAGATTCCGGTACCAAGTCAATGTGTGGGGGTATAGGTTAGTAGAATTATTTTGTACATGTAGGTATGGGTAAAGTGTCTATGCATAGATAATAAACAGCGAGTAGCAGTAGTGTAAAAACAAAGGGGGGGGGGGTCAATGTAAATAGTCRYGGTGGCCATTTGATTAATTGTTCAGCAGTCTTATGGCTTGGGGGTAGAAGCTGTTAACCTCTACGGGATCTGTGTCCCTAAACCGGGGCGTTGTTGCTAACGTGCGCTAATGTGACTAGAATGACGTTGTAAGTAACAGCAAACTTTCCAGGACTTTCATAGACATGTCTTTAAGAAAGCTTAAATTCTTGTGTCCAGTTTACAGTAGCTTTTAGAGTGAAAAAAATAACATGCTATTGTTTGAGGAGAGTGCACAACATCAAAACACTTTTATCACGGCAACTGGTTTGATACATTCACCTCTGAAGGTAAATAATGTACTTACATTCAGTAATCTTGCTCTGATTTGTCATCCTGAGGGTCCCAGAGATGAAATGTAGCATAGTTTTGTTTTATAAAATCCATTTTTATATTCAAATGTAGGAACTGGGTTCTACAGTTTGAACCTCTGCTGTCTCTGGCTCCACAACCACCCCGCATGGCCATCTAGATGTGTGAAGGTTAGTGTTTTGTTCTGTAGGGAAGCTAATTATCCATCATGTATGACATTCCTGGATGTGTGTGAACAATTTTTTTATTACCATAGCATTTTTGTATGTTCTCTATAGTAATGTACTTGAAAATGTATCAATTGACCAATTCAGCACATTTGGGCAAACTCCTGGCAGACTTGTTACAAAATGTAGTGTAGTAATGTAATGCTTCACTGGATCTGTTGCCCAAACTTAAATTACACCAAGACTTCTATCTGGATATATATGGCCTTTCTCTTGCATTTCAAAAATGATGGAACAACAACAAAAAATGTAAAACACATGTTTTATCTCCTACATTATTCTCCTACATTATTCTCCTACATTAATTTCAGCGTTTCCTTTCAAATATGGTATCAAGAATATGCATATCCTTGCTTCAGGTCTGAGCTACAGGCAGTTAGATTTGTGTATGTCATTTTAGGCGGACATTTAAAAAAAGGGTTTGATCTTTGGAGCCTTTTGGTCCTAGACTTGGTGCTCTGGTACCACTTGCTGTGCGATAGCAGAGAGAACAGTCTATGACTTGGGTGACTGGAGTCTTTGACAATTTTTTGGGCCTTCCTCTGACAGCGCTTAGTATATACAGTGGGGAGAACAAGTATTTGATACACTGCCAATTTTGCAGGTTTTCCTACTTACAAAGCATGTAGAGGTCTGTAATTTTTATCATAGGTACACTTTTCAACTGTGAGAGACGGAATCTAAAACAAAAATCCAGAAAATCACATTGTATGATTTTTAAGTAATTAATTGGCAGGAAGCTTGGCCCCAGTGATGTACTGGGCCGTTCGCACTACCCTCTGTAGCGCCTTACGGTCGGATGTCGAGCAGTTGCCATACCAGGCGGTGATGCAACCGGTCAGGATGCTCTCGAGGGTGCAGCTGTAGAACTTTTTGAGGTTCTGGGGAAACATGCCAAAATATTTTCAGTCTCCTGAGGGGGAAAAGGTGTTGTCGTGCCCTCTTCATGACTTTCTTGGTGTGTTTGGACCATGATAGTTTGTTGGTGATGTGGACACCAAGGAACTTGAAACTCTCAACCCGCTCCACTGCAGCCCCATCGATGTGAGTGGGGGCATCATGCTCGGCCCTCCCTTTCCTGTAGTTCCATTTGATTTCAATCCCCTTTCGAACGCATCCCTTTTGATTTGAACGAAACTTTCCATACATTTTGCCCATGGTAGAAGAGGTCAGAAAGTGACTTTTTGAACTGAATGCCAAAACATTTAGGAGATCGAGGTGCTCAAAGTTGACCCGTTTTGCATTCACCACCATGGACAGCTTCATCACGGGAAAAGATAAACAGTTGAGCTTGATTTTATTTAAAAGCTTACAAACAAGTTTGTCAAACTATTTTCTAATTTATTGAAAAGCTTTTTATTAAATAAAAACTGTACATTTCTAACCTTCATAACGTAAATGATTAAAAAAACAATGTCATATTTTCTTCATCTTCTCAAATGTTTTAGCTTAGACATTATTTTACATCATCTGAGGTGATTGTGCAACATACTGAATACAGGGTGAGTGTCATTTCAATCATACTGTAGAAATAATTCCTAGAATGGACATATCCCTTCAGAACACTAATTAAGCTGGTACATCATTGAAATGTAATTTTAACTTACAGTTACTACCACAAAGACAGCTGCCGGTCAACCCACTGTCGAATGTCAACTTAAATGGAAATGTCTATTCTATTATCTATATTTCGATGATTTCAATAGGTTACCTGTGGAATATTAACAGTTTGATTTCAAACAACTGACATTCCAATTAAAGTCAACATTCTCTAATGTGTGAACTTCCAACCATCTTTGTGCTACCATTTGAAAGCTTACATTTAAATGTTATTCCCATTTTAGTACATTTATCAGCCAAAACATATCCACATTTTTGTATCTTTTTTTTTTTTTTTTTTACACGTTTTTAGATAATTGACGTTAAAGGTAAAACAATTATGAAGACATGGATGTATCTTGGTCATTTAGAAGGCACTTTTATCCAAATCGATTCACAGTAAGTGCATTCATCTTAAAACCTGTTGATGATAGAGGGCACTATTTTCACTTTGGGGGAAAATCGTGCCCAATTTAAACGGCCTCGTACTCAATTCTTGCTAGTACAATAGGCATATTATTATTACTATTGGATAAAAAACACTCTCTAGTTTCTAAAACCGTTTGAATTTTGTCTGTGAGTAAAAGAGAACTCATTTGGCAGCACACTTTCTGACCAGGAAGTGGAAAGTCTGAAATCGATGCTGTGTTCAAGGGCCTGCCTATAAATGGGCATGATACGTATGAATATACTTGCATGTCATACACCTTCCCCTAGATGTCAAGAGGAAGTGAGAGGAGAAATGYGGTGATTATCTTGGTCTGAGATGGAATGAATCCTCTTGGAATGACGTGTCCKKCATTTTKGGTTTTCTGGAAGGRGCGTGGAGGGACCTGTAATTGCCTTCTGAAAAMCTGTCGTTATAGGCGAATACTATCTCCGGCTTTGATTTTATTTGATACATGTCACAATATCATCGTAAAGTATGTTTTTTCAATATAGTTTTATTAGATTATTGAAATTTTTTCGGGACGTTAGGCGTGTTGCTTTGTCTGCATATGTTCAGGAAGGATAGCTTCGCGCCACTTGGCCAGTGTGCTTGCTAATTCAAGAGGGAAAAACGACGTTCTAATACCAAACAAAGACGGTTCTGGACAAAGGACCCCTTGTACAACATTCTGATGGAAGATCACCAAAAGTAGGACCCATTTTGTGATGCTATTACATATATCTGTCGAACTGTGTACTAGTAGTTTTGCGCCCAGGTTTTGGGCATCTCTCGCCATAACGTAAGCCTTATGTCGTAATGAAGATATTTTTAGAATTCTAACACTGCGATTGCATTAACTTGGAACTATAGGGGGTGCTGTTCCGCATTAGCATATTTGGGTCTCCAAATTAAACTGCCTCGTGCTAAATTCTTGATCGTACAATATGCARATTATTGTTATTATTGGATAGAAAACACTTTCTAGTTTCTATAGKKGTTGGAATTTTGTCTCTGAGTGGTACAGAACAATWTCTACAGCACTTTTCATGACAGGGGTCAGATTTCAGAAATTTTTACCCCTGATCTGGAGTCTGTTTTTAAGGCGACAGTGAATGCTATGAAGAAACCGACACTGCCTACGTCTTCCTCTGGGTGTCTGTACGTCATCCCACCGTTTTTGAATGGAATCGATTGGACAATCACAGCCATTATAAAAGACCAAAATGTATAGGGACCTCCCTTTCTCGTCGCGCGCCTGAAGCGTGAAGACATCGGACTTGCCTCGTTCCAAATCGTTGTCTAACCAGCAATATTTCTCCGGTCATGTTTTCAGTCGTTATAGTTGTTAAAAACATCATAATGTAGTTAATTTGAACCGTTTTATAGCAATTTATATCCGTTTAGTGCGATTTGAGGAATTTCTTTGTTGTGCACTCTGAAACTTTGGACACGTTTTGTGGTCCCGTTCGATCGTTAGTGGATATTTCGAAGGACAGAGGACTCTATCGACCAAAGAAGATTACAACATAGAAAGGATACATTGCCCAAGAATCTGATGGAGAAACAGCTCAAAGTAAGCAATATTAATATGATAATCGTTGTTTGTCGAAATATTTTAAACGCATATTCGCCATTTTGTTTTGTTATCGCGTCACTTGGCGAACCCTGTATTGAAAAGTAAGGATAATTTAAAAAAATGTAAGTCAGCGGTTTGCATTAAGAACTAATTTGTCTTTCGATTCCTGTCAACCCTGTATTTTTTAGTCAAGTATATGATTAGCTTTCAATTAACTAAGATCATCTGATAGATGACGTCAGACATATTGAGGCTTGATTTCTAGTATTTTATTGTGTAACACGGTTTTGTATGGCTAATATGCACCTTTTCGAACAAACTGTATATGTATGTTGTAAAATGATGTTACAGAGTGTATCGGAAGAATTCTGAGAAGGTTAGTGAAAAAATTAATATATTTTGGCGGTGATTACGTTATAGCGCTCTTTGGCTGGAATCGATGCTCTGGTAAGTTTGCACATGTGTATGCTAACTTATCGATTTATTGTGTTTTCGCTGAAAAACGCTTAGAAAATCTGAAATATGGTCTGAAATCACAAGAACTGGGTCTTTCCTTGCTATGCTTTGTCTATTTTTATGAAATGTTTTATGATGAGTAAATTGGTCATACACGTTGCTCTATCTAGTAATTCTAGTCGATTTGTGATGGTCGGTGCAATTGTAAACTGTGATTTCTACCTGAAATATGCACTTTTTTCTAACAAAACCTATCCTATACCATAATATGTTATCAGACTGTCATCTGAAGAGGTTTTTTTCTTGGTTAGTGGCTATCAATATCTTAGTTACCGAATTGGTGATAGCACCTGAAGGAGTAAGAAACTGATGGAGTTAGAAAAGTGGTGTATTTTGCTAACGTGTTTAGCTAATAGATTTACATATTTTGTCTTCCCTGTAAAAACATTTTTAAAAATCTGAAATGGTGGCTTTATTCACAAGATCTGTATCTTTCATCTGGTGTCTTGGACTTGTGATTTAATGATATTTAGATGCTACTATTTCTTGTGAAGCTATGCTAGTATGCTAATCAGTGTGTGGGGGTGGGGGGTGCTCCCGGATCCGGGTTTCTGAGGCAGTAGAGGTTAAGAACTAATGAATCTATGTTCCTATACAACATGTATTTTTTGTAATGTTTTGAGATAGCTATTTGGGTCAGAATAGGTGAGAGTCTAAATAGAAATATCCGCACATTCTGGAAAAAGATGCTACGTTAGCATAAATGGATAACCACTGATTTCAGCTCTAAATATGCACATTTTCGAACAAAACATAGTGTAATGTAATACACTGATGTTATGGACTGTCATCTGAGGAAGGTTATGAGGTTAGTGAAATTATTAATATTATTTTGCGTGGTTTATTCGCTAACGCTAACGTGCCCTATTGCTGTAACTGCTGAACTGCCTTGATGAAATGAATGCGGTTGTTTGTGGTGTAGGCTATTGTAGTAAGCTTAAATAATGCTATACTTGTTTTGTCGCTGTAAAAACACTTAAAAAATCGGAAATATTGGGCTGGATTCCAGCAAGACGTTGTCTTTAATTTGCTGTACCCACATCGATTTTTCAGAAATGTTTAATGATATTGTAGGTATTTCCACGTTGGTCTCTATATTACTCTGGCTGCTTCGGTGCTATTCTTGACGGTAGCTGTGATGGTAGCAGCCAATGTAAAACTGATTTTTTAGTACTGTCAAATATGACAATTTTTTCGAACAAAAAATATTTATTGTGTAACATGTTAAGGACTGTCATCTGATGTACCGTTTGTTTCCTTGGTTTTATTGTTGTTGGGTTCTTGGTTAGTTTTGTTTTTTGGTTCGTGATGTACCTCTGCCTGTGGAAAAATTGCTTCTTTTTTGTATTTGGTGGTGAGCTAACATAAATATATGTGGTGTTTTCGCTGTAAAACATTTTAAAAATCGGACATGTTGACTGGATTCACAAGATGTGTATCTTTCATTTGCTGTATTGGACTTGTTAATGTGTGAAAGTTAAATATTTCTAAAAAATATTTTTTGAATTTCGCGCTCTGCCTTTTCAGTGGAATGTGGGAGGAGTTCCGCTAGCGGAACGCCTGGGCTGTAAAGGTTAAGATACTGTAGCTAGTTGAGACAACCACATATCACAATCGTAGTAAGTACCATTTTTCCTCAATACAGAAGTTATCGGCAAAGTCAGTGCCAGTAGGAAAAGACAGGGTGCAAGTTTTATTTTTGGGCACCTCTATCTCCTAAATGTTTTGGTATTCAGGTCCAAAASGTTCGTTTCTGAACACTTCTACCATGGGAAAATATGTATACTGTAGGTTTCGTTCAAATCTAAAGGGGTGATGTCAAAACAAATTTGAAATCAAATGGAACGACCCTAGTCCCTAAAATGACTAAACCTAAACTAAAGTTGTCCAGAATTTTAGTCGACTGACAATAACAAACTAAGAATGATGGAATTACTAAAATGTGACTAAAATGCTAACCACACCGCTCGCATCGTGTACGCGAGCATTGCTAAATAAATGTACACCTACATGTTATTCAATCATTGCACACACACTGCTCGCGGGCGTCAGCGAGTGTCTGCGTGGCCAGGCGCTAAAATATGAATTGGTTCTATTTGTGACGCTCGACGCGCTGCATGTCCGGCCTCTCCCATCTCCTCATTGTTTTTTAGGAGCATATACCCACGTGGGTGATTGAAAGATGAACTTAGGTCCACACTCCGGTAGGTTGTAGTAATGCTATAAAGTTGGTTGCCAACCTCCATATGAAGTCCAAAGAAGAAAAAGAAGCCTTAAGGAAGGAGGAGAGATGACGAGAAACAGATTTGATTGATCGTTTTATCTGTGGTTAATTGTCGGAGTTGAGGACCTTGTGCATTTCAGGTAAAATAACAACCCAATGTTAATAGCTAGCTAGATTGCCATAAATGTTCAATGCTTTTTGACCTGTCCCCAAATTAATAACCTGTGTGTCCTGATTGCTTCTGGTGTGGGTGAACAAAATCAACGTGCGCACGATGGTGTGCGTCCGGTTTGGTCAGCATGTAAGACTAAAATGTATTTTAGTCATAAAGACTAACTCTAAAATAGCTGCCAAAATTAACACTGATGTAATGTATCCAGATAGTCATGTCCAGTGAGTCTGATGTTATACTTATCTGGACATTAATGTGTTCATTGATCAAATCAAAATTGTATTCGTCACATTCTTCGTAACAGTGAAATGCATACTCACGGCTCTCCCCAACAATGCAGAGAGAAAGAAAATAGGGAAATAATAGAAAATTAAAACATGTAATTACTATATTACTGTATTACTGTATTACTATTAAAGTAATAATAGATACACAATGAGTAACAATAACTTGGCTATATACAAGGGGTACCAGTATCGAGTCGACGTGCATGGGTACGAGGTAATTGAGGTAGATATGTACATATAACTAGGAATAAAGTGACAGATACTAAACAGTAGCAACCCAAAAAGTTTGTTTAAAAAGGTTCAATGCAGATACTGTAGTCCGGGTAGCTATTTCGTTAACTATTTAACTAACTATTTAGCAGTCTTTATGGCTTGGGGGTAGAAGCTGTTCAGGGTCCTGTTGGTTCCAGATTTGGTGCATCAGTACCACTTGCCCTGCAGTAGCAGAGAAAACAGTCTATGACTTGGGTGGCTGGAGTCTGACAATTTTTAGGACCTTCCTCCGACACCACCTGGTATAGAGGTCCTGGATGGCAGGGTGCTCAGTGATGCAGCCAGTCAAGATGCTCTCAATGGTGCAACTGTATAACTTCGAGAATCTGAGGGCCCATGCCAAATCATTTCAGTCTCCTGAGGGGGAAGAGGCGTTGTCGTTCCCGCTTCATGAATGTGTTGGTGTGTTTGGACCATGATAGATCCGTAGTGATGTAGACACCGAGGAACTTGAAGCTCTAGACACGCTCCACTACAGCCCCGTCAATGTGAATGTGGACATGCTCAGCCCTCCGTTTCCTGTAGTCCACGATCAGCTCCATTGTCTTGCTGACGTTGAGGGATAGGTTGTTGTCCTGGCACCACACTGCCAGGTCTCTGACCTCCTCCCTATAGGCTGTCTCATCATCGTTGGTGATCAGGTCTACTACCATCGGGTTGTCGTCAAATTTAATGTTGAGGGTCAGCGTGGCGGATGGGTTGTTGCCTACCCTCCCCACCTMGGGGCATCCTGTCAGGAAGTCCAGCATCCAGTTTCAGAGGGAGGTGTTCAATCCAAGGGTCCTTATATTAGTGATGAGCTTGGAAGGCACTATGGTGTTGAACGCTGAGCTGTAGTCAATGAACAGCATTCTCACGTAGGTGTTCCTTTTGTCCAAGTGGGAAAGGGCAGTGTGGACTGCAATAGAGATTGCGTCATCTGTGGATCTGTTGGGGCGGTATGCAAATTGGAGTGGGTCCAGGGTGTCTGAGATGTTGGAGTTGATGTAAGTCATGACCAGCCTTTCAAAGCCTTTCATGGCTACAGATGTGAGTGCTACGGGGCGATAGTCATTTAGACAGGTTACCTTGTCGTTCTTGGGCACAGGGACTATGGTGATCTGCTTGAAACATGTAGGTATTACAGACTGGGTCAGGGAGAGGTTGAAAATGTCAGTGAAGACACTTGCCAGCTGATCAGTGCATGCTCTGAGTATGCGTCCTGGTAATCCGTCTGGGAATTTGAACCTGTTTAAAGGTCTTACTCACGTCAGCTACGGAGAGCGTGATTACACAGTCGTCCGGAACAGCTGGTGCTCTCACGCATGGTTCAGTGTTGCTTCCCTCGAAGAGAGCATAGAAGGCATTTAGCTCATATGGTAGGCTCAAGTCACTGGGCAACTTGCGGCTGGGTTTCCCTTTGTAATTCGTGATAGTTTGCAAATAAATAAATATGAATACATTGATTCATAAGACATTAGTATAACAAGGTGAGCACCCACCCACCCACACACACACACACACACACACACACACACACACACACACACACACACACACCCTCCCACCTTCTCTGTGCTGTAGATCCCATTACACCAGCAGGCAGCAGAAGTAAGTTCCAATGGCAGCAGAAGTATGTATTGATCTGTTAGATTTGGCTCAATCTGGGACTGAACTTTATCACAAACACTGTTCAACTCTGAACAAAACCTCTGATGTGACAAAAGAGAGAACAGACTGAGTATTGAGCTATTTCCAGTGTGATCTCCTATTCATTTCAATTTCTAATTCACAATGCCTTTGTTTTCTCTCAATCTTGCTTCCATTCTATTCCACTTATTTGCATTCTGTCTGTGATTATAAGTGATTTCACATGCCCCCTCTTCTGAAAATGTCATCCATAATTCTCTGTGGTTGCAGGCTGAAAATGGAGTGTCCACTGACCCATTTGCACCAGATACAAAGAAACAGACAACACATCTGATTATAGCGACTAGACCTCATGTCTGTATATGTCTCTCTCTGTGTCTGTCTCTCTCGCATGTGTGGTCAAACCCACCCCCTCTTCCAGCTCCATCCTTCAGTCCCCAACACTATAGTAATYAAGGGAGGYATGGAGGGAGGAAGGGAGAGGAATACATATCCCTCTGCCTTATAACACGCTATTCCTGGACACATAAACAAATATACCACACACACACACAGGACAGACAAACATACACACACTAGAGTAAAGTGGGAGTCAGCTATACCACCCAAACAACTACCTCTCAACTTGCTCTCAACAGCACCTGGGTGCAGGTGACAGGGAATAGACAGTGGAGGGTGTGTGTGTGTGTGTGTGTGTGTGTGTGTGTGTGTGTGTGTGTGTGTGTGTTGTGTTGTGTGTGTGTGTGTGTTGTGTTGTGTGTGTGTGTGTGTGTGTGTGTGTGTGTGTGTGTGTGTGTGTGTGTGTGTGTGTGTGGTGTGGTGTGTGTTGGTGTGTGTGTTGTGTGTGTGCGCGCGCATGTGTGTGTGTGCGGCATGTGTGACTGCATATGTGTGTGTGTTAGAAGGAATCTCTTTAAGCACCATAACTGTTCCATGTCACTGTCCCTCTCAGTGCAGTCTCTGACCTTGTTACTGAGCAGTATTCAGATAGAGAGGTGTCACTTACCGGATGCCTGCCCTGAGGGTACATGGTCCCAGGAGAGGAGATGCTCACGGTCTGTTTGATGGCCAGGTCAGAGCCCGTCCCCTGGCCCTCCACTCCTCTACCCTCAACCAGGAACACAGCTTAGTCCAGATCTCTCCCCCTGCTCTGGTCTGGGCTCAGGCAAGGCTGGAAAGAGTAGTCCTCACTCTTGCCCAGTCCTGCTTTTTTCTCTTCTTTCTGTTCCTCTCTGTCTTTCCAACACGGGAACCTGTCGACACAGCTGGGAGAGCTCAGTCCGTCAGTGCATCCTACAAGTCTCACGGTAAAACGGATCCCCGAACTCCTTTTCCTTCTTTCCGTCTCCTCGGTGTAACCAAAGTCACACTCTCGTTTCCCTCTGACTCTCTCGCTCTGTGATCAGTTAGAGTCCACGCGCACTGACATGGCAGTGAAACTCGAGCGTTACACCTAAGTACCCCCCCTTCCCTGTTCCTTCACCAACAAGATACAAACACTACACTCCTCCATCCAAATACACCAACAATCTACAGTAACTCCCCTCTTCTTCTTATAGGAGAGCACAGAACCCGAAACTGAAGGGTTGGCTTGTCAGTTGGAATAGAAAAGAAAAAGAAGAGGGAGAAAAAACAGTGAGAGAGAGAGCTTTGTTTTTAATCTAAATCTGAAGGGAAAAAAACACAGGAAAGCAGGAAAGAACAGCAGGTCACTAGAAGATCCAGCAGGCTTTTCAGCAGCGAGCCCTAGACTGTAATATATTGTGCCTGTTGGCTTCAACACAAACACAACAGCATGCTAAAGCTCTACTTAAGGTGGAGCGGCCGAGATAGAGACACAGACACTGAGATAGCTAGAGATACCCTTTCAATTGTGGTCAGATGGACAAAGCAATCAGCCATGCACAAAGGGACAGGCACAGAGACACACATCCTCACATACTATCGTTACAAATATGAGTGCACACACATAAATAAAACACTTAGACAAACACAAAAACGCACACAAATACAGATAATTAGTCATTCTGAGAAGATAAAAGACCTGTCTGTATTCTAGGTCGCACACACAAACAGAAACACACACATATTATAAATACATCAGATGTAAATAACAACATCTTGAGACATTTGAATATTGTAGTGGTTATTTCTGCCCAGACCTGTTTGTTAAAGGGTATTATTTCGATAAGTAAGTAATCCCACCATTTGGCTATAGGCTAGATGAGTTTACCGAGGGCGGCTTCGCTGTTGAACTTGATCAACCAGGAATTAATCCCTTACGATTGAACATCCCACTCTCATGGCTTCCAAGACTCGTACAAGGAAAGAACACACAGGCAGACAGACACGCACACACACTCATCTCTTACGGCATCTTGAAAAAGAGGTCACCTAACAAGTAAAGCTCTTTTCATTTTTACACAACTGAAGTTTACAATAACTAAGGCATTTGATACACTAAAGCTCACAATAATAGGTTAATAAACACACCTGGACCTCAGATAGCCTAACTGTGCTGCATATCAATACTTCTCTCTTACAATCAGTAAGTAGTGTTATTCATATCCCTATTAACCCTCACACCCCTCTCTCAATCTTTATTCATCCATCTCTTATTGCTCTTCATCTTACACACTTCATCATCCAATAACTCATTTACCACCCCACCCCCTCATCTCCTTCCTTCCTTCCTTCCTTCCTTCCTTCCTTCCTTCCTTCCTTCCTTCCTTCCTTCCTTCCTTCCTTCCTTCCTTCCTTCCTTCCTNCTTCCTTCCTTCCTTCCTTCCTTCCTTCCTTCCTTCCTTCCTTCCTTCCTTCCTTCCTTCCTTCCTTCCTTCCCTCCCTCCCTCCCTCCATCTGAGAGGTGGTATTACCTTACCCTCCTCCCAGGCAGGTAGGGGATTGCACTAATCATAGTTATCTAATTGCAGGGATTAGGCAGGTAATTATTCACATGACTCTGAGTCTATTTCCCTTGGAGAGCTGATCAGGAGCACAGGGTTCAAGGCTGATAGGCTGATGAGCTGTCTAATCTACACAGGGCTGACTGGGTGGTGCTGGATAAACAGGGCTGGGTGCCGGCTTAATAGGGATGAGTGTGTCTGTCTATTAAGGCACCTTGAGATGAGCCTGACAACACCTAAGTATGGTGGTCAGAGTTTTTGGTGGTACCAGTGTTTTTGACCAGTGTTTGTGATACTCCATACTCAAGTCTAAACTGCCCTTATCCCATTCACTAACCCCTCCTTCTCCACTGACCCCTCTACCTTCTCTTGCACAGTATAATGTAGGTTACTTAATCAAGTCACACTTACATATTCTATTCTTATTCATATCTTACCAAACTGTATTAACTTGAATGATGTCAGATAGTGATTTATAGAAACAAAATAAACAGACAATTCAATCTGTATTGTATGTATAGTGAACCTGCATGCAGCATTGGCCTTTGATGTATCTATAAGAACCATTTGAATAGTAATTTAATGGCAGCTCCCTAATGACTAAGGTTTTCTGTGTACATGTTTTCAGTCTGCATCAATCTCACCTCTCAATTGAATAGGTAAACTCAACAAATCCCAAAGGTTCTATGTGTAGGCCTATTGAATCTTCAGAGAAGTGAGCTTCGAACCTCAAATGACCTCGACTAACCGGTGTCCCCGCACATTGACTCTGTACCGATATCCCCTGTATATAGCCTCGCTATTGTTATTTTACTGCTGCTCTTTTATTTGTTTTTTTATTTCTCGTTTTTTTMGGTATTTTTCTTAAAACTGCATTGTTGGTTAAGTGCTTGTAAGTAAGCATTTCACTGTAAGGTCCACACTTGTTGTATTCGGCGCATGTGACAAATAACATTTGATTTGAACCTACCTGTCTGATCACAGTGTGCATAATGATATCATAGTTTAACTATAGTCAACAATGCAGCCGCATTATCATATTTCTATAACCTACACATGCACATTGAAACTGTATCAGATTGCAAACATATTTAACTTGGCAGTAACGATTCTTCATCAGTAAACCTAAACAGGTGAGTTTTCCCCAATTTTCTTTCAAAATTCATGCATGTAATGTTAGGTTGTTATCTAAGCGCCATAACTTCCCTCGAATTGATCAATATAAACATGTCTAAACATGTCTAGGCTATAGGAGAAAAATGACAGCCCTAGATGTAAACAACTATGTAAATATAACATAACTGGCGATGAGACAGGCAAACATTATCTTCGAGAAATTAGATCCGCCTCTGAGGTGATTCAATTTGAGGAAACGAGAACCTACAAATACTTCAAGACCACCTTAAAAGCTTGCCGCTGTAAAAACTGTCTAATCGCTCTCTGATTGGCCGAGCTTGGTGCCTACTTTAGCCAATAAGCAATACATTGTCCCACGTTGGGTCTTGACATCATAGGAAAAATCTGACCAATCATGGCTCAGATGTCCAATGACTGGTTGCGGGCAATGGAGGGGGAGTTGAAGAGTCTGTGGGGATTGTGGGCATTGAAGTTCCAATTATTATACACACACACACACACACACCAACACGCACACACATATCCCTTCACAGACTCCCGCTGTCAGTCACGCTACATAAATGCTCAGTAAATTCCGCCGTTAATTTAAATCCTTCTATTCCTAAACTGAGCGGGAAAGCTCCCTACTCGTGTCCACAGTCCGAATTAAAGATTAGAAATGTAGTGAGGGAGACTGAAAAAATTACACTTACGTTCATTTCAAAGCAGAAAGTAATGATTCTGTTTACAGTATTCTCATATGAGACCAAGACCATTATGCCATGCACATGGACAGAATATAATGAGGTGTGTGCAGTGGTGAGGGTATACGCTGTATACCCACTTATTTTTCAGTGTGCATTGCGTATGCTCACTTCTTAATCCTCATTGATAGGTATCAGAGTAGTGTAGTGGAGGTATACGCCATATCAATTAACAGGGCTGATGGAACAGATCGGAATGTTTATCTTAAAATGTTGATCAACTATAATTAATTCACATTTTAGACGCAGGAATGTACACGCCGCAGTAGACCTACGCGTGAATATTCCAAAATGCAATTTGCGGGAAAACACCGTTCTAAAATGCGCACAGCACACGCAAGCGGTTTCATGGATAGAGATGGAAATATATGTTAAAAATAGGGGGGATTTAAAGATGCAACAATTATCATGGGTTGCTAATATGATTAGAATAATGCCTTTATATATAGTGATGCTAATGATAGGCCTAACTGTCTTATGGTTGATGGAAAGGCTTTCCCGAAAACTCTATTAAATGTTAACTAGTTACAAAATAGCCTATGCCTACCTGTCAGAATGATATCATGATTATTTGCATCAGTCCAGTGCCCGTTTATTTTGCAAACTCAGTCTCATGTGCTACAGAATCACCACTCAATCAAACAATAGTGCTAGGTGCCTGCACGCTTGAAATAAAGGGTAACTACCCTTAAAAATATATTTTAAAGTGGTCTCCTGATGTGGCATAGTTATGGACTTTGAAAAAAAAGTGTTACTTTGAGAACAAAAACCTGAAAAAAAGTTGAGAAAATCTGACACCTGTGAATTTCTGACTAATATATATTTCAATAGTAGGCCTACTGCACAGTACAGCTTGGGTTGGCGTGACCAATATGTGATTTATAATTTTAGGTAATTCAGAGTGTATGTCACTGTTTCTCATAGACTTTTTCACACAGGGCTCCTTTCCTTCGCTGGGCAGGCCATTTGATTCGTTTGGGGCAAAATGGGAGTATATCCACTTCTCCAGGCAACACTGGGTGTGTCTGTTATTTTTGTTCTGTCAACATGAGAAGATAGAAGTCAGCAAGGACTCTTTTTACTGTACGTTTTTGCATCTGCAACCTACAGCTAGCTGTAATATAAGTCATAGAGACTGACATTTGTTGATGCAGTACTCCGTAGTTTGTATTTCTATCATGTTACTGTAAAGCATCACAGCGCTTTGAACTCACTCCAGCTGTCTGCTTTGAAAGCATTCCTGTTTGAAACAGTGTTGTCACTCTGTCCCTGTCTGTGACTGTGTTACCTGCTGCACACACACACACACGCACACACACACGCACACGCACGCACGCACGCACGCACACACACACACGCACGCACGCACACACACACACACACAAAAACACGCGCGCAACCAAAGGGAGTTACACACACACACTTGTCAGTGAGCATCGATCACTCTGATAGATGGGGCTTATTCCCTGAGTGAGTATGTTTGTCACCTCTGGCCCTGTACCTCATTGCCTATAGCCACCCTCAGAGCAGTGACTCACCTCTCTCTTCCTCCTCTTTCTCTCTCTATCAGATCTCTCTTTATCTCTCTCTTTCTGTGCCTGTCTCCACTCTCTCTCACACTGTCTCTCTCGCTCTCTCTCTCTACTCTTCACTTGTTGCCTCCCTCCCATGTGTGTGAAAGTCAGTCTGTCAGGGCATGTTTCACTATAATGATAGTTCTGTTTACAACTCCGTCAAGAGGAGAACAAATTCCACCTCCCATTCTCCAGGAAGGTTCTCTCTGCTCTGAACTCAGCAGCTACTCCTTAGTTCACAGTAGCACACAGTAAACTGTTGCAGATTTCAACCTCATAGGACAAATACAGTACCAGTCAAAAGTTTGGACACAGCTACTCATTCCAGGGTTTTTCTTTATTTGTACTATTTTCTACATTGTAGAATAATAGTGAAGACATCAAAACTGTGAAATAGCAAATATGGAATCATGTAGTAACTTAAAAAGTGTTAAATAAATCAAAATCTATTTTAGATTCTTCAAAGTAGCCACCCTTTGCTTTGATGACAGCTTTGCATTCTCTCAACCATCTTCATCTGGAATGCTTTTAAAGCAGTCTTGAAGGAGTTCCCACATATGCTGAGTACTTGTTGGCTGCTTTTCCTTCACTCTGCGATCCAACTTACCCCAAACCATCTCAATTGGGTTGAGGTCTGGTGATTGTGGAGGCCAGGTCATCTGATGCAGCACTCCATCACTCTCCTTCTTGGTCAAATAGCACTTACACAGCCTGAAGAATTGTTTGGTCATTGTCCTTTTGAAAAACAAATGATAGTCCTGTCATGCCAAATAGTTTCCCCCTCTAAATCACAATGGAATTCAATCAGTTGGCTGTTGCTAGAACTTGCAAAATTCTGACCGGATTACGTAATGAACCAAAGCGTACGTTGTGATGCTTTTACCTCGTAGCGGCCGCAAAGGAAGGAGGACGCCGGCAGTTCTAGTTCTATTTCACCTGGCTCAGTCCGCGCAGAACTATTACCTCAGAATTATTCTCCAAGGACAGTGTTTTTGACGGTGACAACCTGCTGACTGCCTGCTGCTTCAAAGGACCGAAAAGACTGGAAAGATAACACTATTTCTTTACCATACGTATTTTTTTATATACAAAAATATTGTTAAATAGGAATATGTAATTTAAGCTGTTTTTATATTGATTTTATATTGACATTGCTAGCTACTATATACCTCAGCCAGACAGTTCTATTTAGCAAACATTATCTAGCTAACTACCTGTTATTGTAGCTGCTTTCCGTTTGTATGCAGCTTGCACTTCAATGGCATCCCTCGAGGAGATTTTATTTGATCTTTCCAACCAGGCGAAGTACTATGAAGGCACCACTGATCTCGACAAGAGGCCCAACATTCATGGGGGGCAGAGAAATTCACAATTCAGGGTAACGTTAAGCAGTTACATTTTTCTCTTTATGTCTTCATAAGGGTTACCTCGGTGGAAGCCAACAATCTTCACCAGTTGGAGCAGTTGGACGGTCGACCACAGAGAGCCCTACACTTCAGTTAAGCATGTGAGTCAAAGTATGTTAAGCTTTTGGTTGACATTTGAGAGAGCAAGAAATGTTAGTTATGCTGAGCTCATAAAAATGTACCTCTTCAATTGATCTCTCCAAATGACTTTAGGACTGTCAACTGTCCGAGCCACCCAGGAGGTATCTCATCCATCAGAGCCAGTTTGGATCAGTCTGATTCTCTGTGCTTTGAGTCGAAAGGGGAGCAGGTTGAGGTAGGCTACACTTTCAAAAACTGTTGAGAAGTACATGTCTCCCCTTCATAACACTGCACTAATCCATCACATGTTCTCACAGGTGGCTTGCGTCGGACTGGAGGACCAGGGGCAGGTAAGTCCAGTCACTGGACTAGAAGACACTAGTGAGGTTCTCATCCTTTAACCCTTTCTCTCCTCTCCCTCCAGACGAAATTCTGCATCTAGTGACGTCTGATTGCCCAACAATCTGCCTACTCATCCCATCCCCTCCTCCATCTCATTACATAATTTAAAGCTACTGTTATTGTCATGTTGTCATTATCTGCTAATTAAGTTTGCTAGCCGTATCATACTGGACACAATATTTGAGATACACAGATTAACTAAAAACACTAGCACTGCAAACACTCAGAACAAAGAGAGCATCAGTGCTTGGACTTCGCAGTCCCCCTCTTCAAGTCCCCCTTCCGAGACTGTTGTTGAGAACAAGTGACAGGCCGAACCTTGCAACCACACATCACCCACCTCTCTATTACACACACCAGAATTAAGTATTTCAGTCTGAATGCCATGTGAGTGTACAAAAAAGAATCTGTGAAAATAAATGAATAAATGACACTCCTGCATCACAAAAACATAAACATTGATGTATTAAAATCTTAAATATTGCCAGGTTGGTTTTCACAGCTGTTTCACAAGGTGTTCATTATTGTAAGTTGTAATGTATCCTTTGAAGGTATTTATTTGTTCCACATGATTCATTGTTGTATCCTAGGACCTTCAATAGATACATATATATTCAACCACAAGGGTGTACTAATGAGCTATGCGAGATATATATATATWTTTTTTATCATAATAGAGTTAGTTAGCCTAGTGATTAGAGCATTGGGTCAGTAACTGAAAGGTTGCTGGATCGAATCCGCGAGCTGACAAGGTAAAAATCTGTCGTTCTGCCCCTGAACAAGACCGTTAACCCACTGATCCCCAGTAGGCCGTCATTGTAAACAAGAATTTGTTCTTAACTGACTTGCCTAGTTAAATAAAGGTTAAATACATTTAAAAAAATGAAGGCCTGATTCATGCAGTCTCCTCTGAACAGCTGTTGTTGAGATGTGTCTGTTACTTGAACTCTGTGAAGCATTTATTTGGGCTGCAATTTCTGAGGCTGGTAACTCAAATTAACTTATCCTCTGCAGCAGAGGTAACTCTGGGTCTTCCTTTCCTGTGGCGGTCCTCATGAGAGCCAGTTCCATCATAGAGTTTGATGGTTTTTGAGACTGCACATGAAGAAACTTCTTGAAATGTTCCGTACTGACTGTCCTTCATGTCTTAAAGTAATGATGGGCTGTCGTTTCTCTTTGCTTATTTGAGCTGTTCCTGCCATAAAATGGACTTGGTCTTTTACCAAATAGGGCTATCTTCTGTATACCACCCCTACCTTGTCACAACACAACTGATTGGCTCAAACGCATTAAGAAGGAAAGAAATTCCACAAATGTACTTTTATCAAAGCACACCTGTTAATTTAAATGCATTCCAGGTGACTACCTCATGAAGCTAGTTGAGAGAATGCCAAGAGTGTGCAAAGCTGTCATCAAGGCAAATGGTGACTACTTTGAAGAGTCTCAAATATAAAATATATTTAGATTTGTTTAACACTTTTTTGGTTACTACATGACTCCATATGTGTATTTTCATAGTTTTGATGTCTTCACTATTATTCTACAATGTAGAAAATAGTCAAAATAAAGAAAAACCCTGGAATGAGTAGGTGTGTCCAAACTTTTGACTGGTACTGAAATAAAAATCAATCTCTACAAATGTGAAACTYGACAAGCTGGATGTTGACATTGGTTAAACAGAACGGTTAAAATCAAAGTGATGTGAACAGCGTCTTTCTGCAAAGTTTTTTTTAACCCGTTCTACAGAGAGCTATATCGGTCCGCTAATACTGGACTAGTAAAGGCCCAGTGCACTACTTTTGATATTTTTCAGGGGGTGCTTCAGCACCCCTGCTTCCCATGGCTATGCCCAGCAGTGCAAACATTTGGCTATTTGGGTGTGTTCGTGTGTTTTCACAGGGTAAATTCCCCTTCCTGTCTGTGTGCTCAGGGGCATGTGTGAGACTTAGTCTGTCACACTGCCATAATTAGGTTTATCCCACTTATTTCCTGTTGGATTTGTGGGTCGGGGTGCACTGTTGAGCTTGTACAAATGTGCTGCATGTGTGTGTGTCCGTGCGTGTGTGTGTACAGTATGTGTGTGTACATGCACGCGCGAGTGTATGTATGTATGTATGTATGTATGTATGTATGTATGTATGTATGTATGTATGTATGTATGTATGTATGTATGTATGTATGTATGTATGTTGAGGCGGTCACTGTTTTGATATGAATGTGGAGAATCTCCAGGAAACGAGACACATCCAAACTAGGATCAGGCTCATTTCCATCTCACTACCGCCTCACGCTTAGACCCATGGACTTGTGTTGGCAGCTACTCATATTTGTGTGTGTGTGTTCAATAAAGCATACAGGCCTGTGTGAGCCTGCATATAGTATGTGAGGGTGTGGGTTTGCATGCATGTTACTATTGACATATTGGTTATGTAGCTATCGTTGTTCAGTGCTCCCTCTTTCCTCTATAGGACTGTGTTATATATTATACACACATGTAGAAGTATTGTATAAATGTGATGTATGATTATGTACTATACACTCATTTGTACAATTTGTTGTGTATGATGTCTATATTGTTCTTGTATATACTGTATGTGTAAGCGTGTATAAGCGTATATATACTGTATGTACAGTACATATGCCTTTGCTCCCCTGTACATCTACTGTGTGTCTGTGTGAGTCAGAGTCCCTATAGAGAGCCAGCTAGACAGCCCATCCTTGGTGCTGCCTGTGAGTGGAGTGCTGCAGTATTTTCCTCTGGCTATGTACTGTACTCTGATCAGGCTGCTTGGCAAAAGCCAATTGTGTGACTAATTGGGATTCAGGCAGGCTGCAGTGGATAAAAGCTCCTCTCACTGCCTGGCTCTGTGGAAGACTGGAGTGGATGGTAGTGTGGAGGGAGGAGAGTGTAAGTTATGCATAAGACAAAATACACACCACTTGTGTACACACACACACACAAACGCGCATGGAAACACACAGCGTTCATGCAGAAACACACACAGAATGTAATTCATATACAATGACAAAACCAGAAACCCATGGTCAAGTCAAGTGCATACATTTGGTACAAATACATACAATCTACTATGACCATGTACGCATCCATCATTCTATTACGGTTACATTTATATGAAATGTTTTATATTTGCAGGCCATTTGTCAAGTGATATCTGCCAGTGAATGTGTGTTTGGTTCTGTCTCCCTGTCTGCCTCCCTGCCGGTACCAAATGTCTGATGCTTCTCTCTCTATAAACAGTCTCACACTAGGATGCATTCATTCACATAAGTGTAAAATATACTGGCAGGGATTCTTGCGAACAGATGCAGTGTGTGTGTGTGTGTGTGTGTGTGCGTGTGTGTGTGTGTGTGTGAAAAGAGAGAGCGAGAGAGAGAGATAGACCGAAAGAGGAGAGCAATGAGAGACTGGAAGAGGGATAGAGAGAGAGAAGAGAAGAGAGGGAGAGTGTGTGTGTACAAGTGGGCCTGCTGGCTGAGGGGCAGACGGTGGATGTCAATTTTGAAAAATTCATGATGCTATGTTTGGAAAATCCTTGGGGGAGCTGTGTTGTTTAACTGGCCCAAAACAGCTGGGATCTGGAGTGCAGTTGTGTGTGTACAGGAACAACAATCCAACAATACATACAACATGCACACGTAACGAGAGAGAGAGAAAGACAGTAGATGTGTTGTAGTGCATGTCAGTGTGTGACTATCCGTGTGAACAAAAGGAGAGAGGAACTCAGTGCATTACACCAGATACATCCCTGAAATGTCATTTGTTCAACAGAAAACAGCATTGAGAAAGGCTTACTCTGTTGTATCCAGCCAATACATGAGTCAGGCTTTGTTCTGGACCCGGTAATGGAAACTGGCTATAAAGAGACAATCTAAGGCCACAGACACTGCTGACTATGTTGATATTTTCATTGAAACTAGATTCAGTTCTTTTGAGATAAAATCTCTACAACAAGCTGAAATAAATCTCCAATAAAGATTGGAGATACTATATGTTACTCATTGACATTCTTAGATGAACCTAGTTCAGTACATTCCTGTGGAGGTCAGAGGAAAGGTTCCATCTACAAACCTGTAACAGATGAACACTGCAGGCTCTGTAGAATGAGAGACCTTTTCAGCTTGATCTCTAATGAAGTCTCTCCTTTAGTGTGAGTCAAGCAGTTGATTCAGCGCCATCCTAGACTCAGAGTTTGACCCCAAGCCGTATCACTCCTTCCCCCTCACACCGTATTGCTCCCCAGCCGTATCCCCCCCCCACCGTATCCCTCCCCAGCCATATCCGTCCTTCCTCTCACACCTTATCCCTCCCCAGCCATATTCAATTACCCACACCGTATCCCTCCCCAGCAGTATCCCTCCCCAAACACACCGTATCCCTCCCCAGCAGTATCCCTACCCAAACACAACCGTATCCTCCCCAGCCGTATCCCTCCCAAACACACCATATCCTCCCGAGCCGTTCCTCCCCCAAACCCACCGTATCCCTCCCAGCCGTATCCCCTCCCCACAAACCACCATATCCTCCCAGCCGTATCCCTCCCCCAAACACACCATATCCCTCCCCAGCCGTATCCCTTCTCCCCCACACACATACATGATGAGCTGTTTAATCGTTACATGCAAATCATTACAGGCCTCTAATATTGTTTTGTGTTACAGAATGGAAGTAAATGGAAAGATAGGTCTGACAAACAGATGAGGTATTATACCCCTCACCCCCATCTCTTTCCCTCCCTCACTCACTCACTCACTCCCTCTCTTTTTTATTTTCTTCCCTTTCTTCCTCTCCCTCTCTCTTTCTCCATATCCCTCTCTCTGTGCCTCTCTCTCTTCCTCCTTCCCTTCCTCTCTCCTCACACAGCTGTGGAATGGCCAGGCAGGTTGGCTGGGTGCCTGGGCCATGTCATGCCAATTAAGTTCAGCAGCTAAAAGTCTTCCATCTGGGAATTCTTCCTGTTACTGACAGCATTAACCCTTCCCTGAACTGAGAGTAACTAATGCACACACACACGCACACGCACACTGTGACGAACACGCAAATATACATACATAAATATTCATACACATATAGAACACATGTAAACACAGCCACAGCAATTTATACTCAAACAGACATATATATTGTTTTATCCAAATGGAAACTTTTCTGTTACCTCCCCTTCCCCACATTCTATTTAAACATGTTCTCAATATCATCAAAGCAGGACGGAGGAAAGGCGATACAGTACATTCAAAAAGGAGGTGAAAGATATGGAAAGAGAGAAAAACTATGAATGTGGGGTGGATGGATGGTGGTGAGGTATAGGGAAGAGGGAGGGGTGTTGAGAGAGGGAACCAGAGAGACATCTACATCATTTGGCCAAATGACACCATCTGGTGGATAGCTGGGACATCATGGTCACACTTACACAGCGAGAAGAGGAGGGGAGGGGTTGATGTCTAATGTTGGCTAGAGTTCTAAAGAATTTGGGAGAAAAGGACTCGTATGTATTGTGGTCAAAATATACCTGTATAGTGGCGTTTTTGTTTTGTATTAAATTCTTATAAGCATGTACAGTATGTGTGCTGCCATTTTGCATTGAATTCCCTTCAGTGTGGATGTTTCCCTGTGAGAGTAAATGTCAGAGTGACATTGAGCAGGCAGCAGCAGCAGGAGCAGCAGTGTGAGGCTCTGTGGGTAAGACCAGTCAGTGATTCCCTCAGGACTGGAGCACTGTGACTGCATGTTCCATAGCTGTCAGCAGCCATTGACTCACCACTACACGCTCACTGACTCACGAGCTGACTCTCTCACACACACACACACACATAAATACATACACAGTACACAGGCGCAAATACAAAACATACACACTGTACGCACGCCGCACTCACACACACACACACACACACACACACACACACACACACACACACACACACACACACACACACACACACACACACACACACACACACACACACACACACACACACACACACACACACACACACACACCACACACACACACACACACACACAGACTCTCTAAGACTGCAGAATGACAACCCTTGCCACACTAGTGACCTCTATCCTCACACATCAGACCCCAAAGCCTTCAAACACAATACAATCATACATGGAGACATACACAATACACAGGATACATTCTCCACCCAGAATAAGACTAAACCTACCCTGACTATGACACTATGTCAGTGAGGTATCATCTCTGTAGCGTAGACATACGTACTTTCAGGAGGATTTGGGGCTGTTGTGAAGGCTCTGCACATAAAACTATACAAATATAAATTAAACACACTATGCTCTTTATTACATCCTGCCAACCCTCTGCTCAATCTCTCTGTTTCCAACTGCCTCCCAGCTGTACCTCTCTGTGACCCTCACATGCCCCCCATCCCTCACACTCTCTATCCTCCCTCCCTCTCTCCCCATCCCTCACTCTCTATCCCCTCCCTCCCTCGACCCTCCCTCTCTCTCTCCCTCCCCGTCCTCTGCCCTGTCTCTGACCTCACAGTGTTGCCTCTGTGCTGCACCTGACTCCCTGGCCGTCTAACAAATCTCCAATAGAGCTTTTTATAGCTTCTACACATGCAGCAGAGGCTTGGACAGGAAATTAAACATAACTACACTACCTGTACACATGAGACCCTAACTGCTGCGGTGCAGTCCACTGTGGATAGACTGGAGATATAGTAGAGCATGGCTCTAGTTTTACCTGTCTTCACTGTCCTAAATCACGCTGTTACCTAGGACCAGTTTAAAAACGTATCAAATCAATTATTTCTTCCTTCCTTCTTTCATTCCTTCCTTCCTTGATTGGCCATAACAGGTCCTTACTAGTCAGTTATTACAAAACAGGAAGGGAGTGATGAAAGATACACTTTAAACTATTGGAAGTAGCCCCTGGTGTTCAGTCTAGCTTGGATAAGACGGTTCCTTCTACTGGGGGAGATAATCAATCAATCAAATGTATTTATAAAGCCCTTTTTACATAATCACAAAGTTCTCTACAGAAACAGAGCATAAAACCCCAAAGAGCAAGTAATGCAGATATTGAAGCATGGTGGCTAGGAAAAACTCCCTAGAAAGTCAGGAACCAGGCTAGGGCACTCAACATGTACTGCACTGACACAAATGACTGATGATTGGTTGAAAAATTGTGGGAGCTGTACTGTTACATTTCAGTGCAGCCTTTGATATTATTGACCATAACCTGTTGTTGAAAAAATTGTGATATGGCTTTTCAACCTCTGCCATATCATGGATTCAGAGCTATCTATCTATCTAATTTGTATAGTTACACACAACTTACACACAGCTCTGACACACACACTTACCCCTCCAGACATGCCACCAGGTGTCTTTTCACAGTCTCCAAATCCAGAACAAATTCAAGAAAGCTTACAGTATTATATAGAGCCATTATTGCATGCAACTCCGTTCCATCCCATATTGCTCAAATAAACAGCAAACCTGATTTAAAAAAACAGATAAATCAACACCTTATGGCAGAACGCCTCTCCCCTATTTGACCCAGATAGTTTGTGTGTATGTACTGATATTTTTTACGTAGTTCTGTCCTTGAGCTGTTCTTGTCTATTAATGTTCTGTATTATGTCATGTTTCATGTTTTGTGTGGACCCCAGGAAGAGTAGCTGCTGCTTTTGCAACAGCCAATGGGGATCCTAATAAAATACTAAAAAAGACCAAATAGCAGCTGTTTGCTTCAAAATTCTAGGAACAATAAGGAGGCCTGCGTCTGGTGACCGTAGCGTACGTGTAGGTGTGTACGGCAGGACCAAATCGGGGAGATAGGTAGGAGTAGGTCCATGTAATGCTTATGATAAAATGTTTTGGTTCTAGTCAAGATTCTAGCAGCCGTGTTTAGCACTAGCTGAAGTTTACTTAGTGATTTATCCGGCTAGCCGAAGAGTAGAGCATTGCAGTAGAGCATCGAAGTGGAAAAAGCATGGATTTATTTATCTGCATCATTTTGGACAAAAAGTATTCAGATTTTTGCAATGTTATGAAGATGAAAAAAAGCTGCTCATTAAATATGTTTGTCAAAAGAGAGATCAGGGTCCAGAGTAACGACAACGTCCTTCACAGTTTTGAGACAACTGTACAACCCTCGAGATTCATTGTCAGATCCGACAGCAGATCTCCTTGTTTCTTGGGACCTAGACCTAGCATCTCTGTTCTATCTGTTTTTTAGTTTAAAAGTAACATTTTTGCCACCATTCACTTCCAAGTAATATTCAGTGGAAACTTGTAAAGGCGTTGGGTGAAATGCATAATCATTTACAATTTAGATCATTTACAATATTTATCATTCTCGCTAAATCATTATAATTGACAGGCTAGCCTCATGGCAGGATATGATGAATTACTTTTCTCAGTTCATTGTCAGATTATTCAGGAGGTGGAGAACACTAGTTCTCATGGTGTTATAATGAGATGATTGACACAGTAGGAAAGAGTGATATGAAAAGTCTAGAGTAGTGCGTGTGTGTCTTAGTGTGTGTACACTGGCTTTCTAATCACACCCCATCAGAACCACAGAGAGTTTTATTGGGAAACACCAGTCAGCAGACACAGACAGACAGACAGGGTCACAGGCCTCAGTCTGAGCGAGCGAACCGCACTGGGACTGCGAACAGACCACGGGATGACCACACGCCACTCACACAGAGACCACAGCTCAGAGGCAGGCCAGCGCCAGAGCAGAGAAGAGGGAGGGCAAACTGGGACAACATATATATACTACTTATACAGAACTAACAGACTGACTGACTGAAAGGACGGGATCCAACTAGAAAAGCCTGTGTGTGTGTTTACAACAGTAATAGTGTTTACAACAGTAATAACCCTATCATTAACATGTCATTGACACACTGTTGCTTACTGTCTGGGACAAGGGAGCATTAGAAAAAAGACAGAGGTAGAGTGAGTGAGAGAAGAGTGTGAGATTAGAGATAGTGAGGAACAGGCACTATTGTACTTTCAGCCTGATGTGTTTTCCTCTCTCAGAGTCGTGATAGATGGAGGTTGTAAAGGGATGAATAAGAGATGATGCAAGTGTGCGCACGCAAATACACACACACACACACACAGTCATACATAGTTACATACACACACAGAGCTAGGAAAAGGAGAGTGCTCGCTAAATGAATTTGGCTTTCAGCAAGGGGGAGTCTACACTGCACCAGCAGTGCGTGTGTGACTGTACTGTGAGTATGCTTCTGTGTGCAAGCATATACATGTGTGTGTGTGTCTTTAAGAGCCAGAGAGTAGGTGGTGGAGAGGATGGGTGTGTGTGTAAGGGCGGGGCAAGGTGGAATGCTAGCTAGCTGTGTGTGTTGTAGCTGTGGTGTCACTGGGATTGGAAGTGACAGGCAAGAAGCCCCACAGACAGCTGGGTAACAGCCCACTACCACACTGGGGAGGGCTTTACACTGAACACCATTAGTACCGTCTCTACTTTCTCACATTCCCTCGCTCCTTCCCTCCTTTCTTATCTCACTAGCACTGGAGAGAGAGGGTGAGGATGATTCATAAAGAGAGGGGGGAGAGAGAGAAGGGAGAGAGGGTGGAAGAGTGAGATGGGGAGGGAGGGATAAAAAGAGTGGCAGGAGAGATTGGGAGGGGTGAGACAGGGAAATGAGAGAGGAAGGTGTTGAGCAAGAGAACAGAGATAGAGAGAACAGAGAGAAGATGAGAGGGAATTATAGAGGAGGATATGAGAGAGGGGGAGCTAGAGCGGGAAGGGCAGTGAAGGAAAGAAAGGATAGGCAGAGAGAGGGAAAAAAGGGGGATGCTGTTTGTATCTCACATGACTCTATTAAACTTTTAATAGTCCCCATTTCTCCAACTAGGTTTCCTGCTACTGTATCACTAAAACAGCTGCTGCAAATCCCACAGCAGACCACTGATGAGACACATTGCCCTTTCACACACGCACACACACAGACTGACACACGGACGGACATACACACGCTGACGTGAAGGACAGAGTAGAGAGGGAGCGAGAGGAGGATATGCAGAGGAAGACCAGATTAGAAAAGAAGATGCAGACAGACATGGGTTCCCATGGTGGATCTATGAGAGCATCTGCATCAGACTGAGCTGCTGTGTCAACATGGACTCCTCCAGCTGGGCTGGGCCATACAATACATCACTCACACGAAGACTGGAGATGAAGACAGACACACTGAATAGACAGAAGAGAGAGATGAGAAAAAAGAAAAGAGAGATTGGCAGGGAGGAAACAAGAGTTGAAGTGTGACTGTGTGAAGACGAGGAAGACAGAGAAAGAAATGAAGATTAAGATAAATAGTGAGGCCTTTGCAGAAAAAAAACTAAGAGGGTGAGACTGCCACAGACGTAAGAGAGACAAAAGAGAGGGAGAGTGACAGAGGGAGGCAGCGAGGAATGACAGGAGAGATAGACTGAGGGATGGAGGAGAGGGGGAGGATGGAGGAGGCAGATTGACAGCCTCCGTTCCCTGGGACACATGAATAAACCAGCACAGCGTGTATCGCCCCAGAGAGGTATGGGAGAGACAGACGGAAAGAGGTGAGAGAGAAAGGAGACAGAGAGGAAAAAAAGAGAGCGTCTCCATAATCAAGCCATAAAGTAGAGCAGGAGCGAGGGAGTGATGGGGGAAGCAGCGATGGCTCTGAATGAGTCAATCATGATTAATCAAGACGCTTCCCGCTCTCCATTCAGGCGCTCCACTCCCTTCTCTATCTCCTCTGCTCAGTACATGCACACAGTTAATTAGCCAACATTAGTTTCAAGTTTTATTGGTCGTATGTATGGGATAGACACGGAATAGACTGTCCAATGAAATGCTTACTTGCAGGTTCCTTCTTGACAATGCAACAACAATAAATACTAAGATAAGAACAAAGTAAATGGCTCAGTAGAATAAACATTTTAGCATAAGTATAGTACAGGAAGGCACAATTTATAGTCCAATATTAACAGACATTTTGGGGAATGGGGGGCAAGTGTTTAAATCGGGCAGTATTTAGCAATCATAAATCATTACAATATGTTCATGTTTTCTTAGGCCTACAGTGTATGGTGGCTTTGATGTAGCTAATAACCATTCAAATTAAATCTGAACGATTTTCTCAGCTTTTCCATACAATGTGTTGTCGCAGAGGAAAAACAATCACCAACTCATCAATGCTTCTCCGAGGAGTCTGTATCCTGACACAGAAAATAGGGCACTTTCATATTTATTTAAACGCTGGGCTCAGATCCAGAGGAGTCCATGGGGTGAGAGAGCAGAGCAGGAAGGAGAGGAGGAAGAGGGCTGGAACCACACACACAAAATAACCAATAGGAAGAGGGTGTGTAACTGTCTGTGTATGCATAACACTGCATATCTGTGTGTAATGAGAAATAACTGAATGTGATGACAAGTTATGCATTTGATTGATAGATGGAATATCTACACAAGGGTTTTGCGGAGGTACCAACTGGGTCATGTCTCAATGTCTCCAATGTTATAATAAAACAGAACACGTGGTGGAGAATTTCTAAACCTAAATCAGGAACCCCACGGAGCAGACAACCCATTCTTCAAATATTCCATGCCTCTGTGCCAGAGTACATGGAGGAATACCTCAGAGCATTATTCAGCCCAGAGAAGAAATGAGACAGGATGTTTTTAAATCAACACTTCCGCCTTGTGGAGTTACAATGAACTACAAGGACCTCAAAGCTCCCCAGGCATTGACAATGTCCATATGAGACTATTTAAATGCTACTGTACATCAATAGGCAGAGTATTAGTCTTGTGAATGTCATACTTCATCTAGCAGTAATACTGAAATAATGAAAATATACTAGAGCTCCACTGCATTTTCACCATGGCCTCTTGGAGTAGTAGATACATAATGACAAACACGCACGGCTGATTTGATTGACTTTATTTGTAAGGCACCATAAGTACTTCCTTACTGCAGAACATTTCAGTTATGTATAGTAAATGTGTTACRTTTTATATTTCACCTTGTTTAAATGAAGCTATGATTTCATGACACTTTTTTTTGTTGCCAAAGTACACACTTTAGGTTTTACATTATACACAAAATAAGTATTTAAAAAATGACCTTTACAAAGCTCAAAATGCTTACAATGCTTCACGCTTTGGGGAAAGGGCAAGCGATTGGGTCAGGTATAGGTCAAAGTACTGCAGTTCCTCTAGTGTCACATCAGTACTGTAGGACATAGCACAGGAACCATCCAGGACAGACAGAAGATGCAGCCATATACACGTAAAGCTTTATATGTATAACTGTATACATAAACTGGTCCCCACCTACTAAACAAATACATAGTTCATTTGTATCAGAATTTAACAGCTTTTTACTCTCATTCTATTTTATAGCGATAATATTCAAACAAGTGCATTGATCACAGAGAATGTGTACCAATTTTTTTTTAAACATTTCTTCGCTAATAGAAAGGAATATAGTTCCCCAAGAGACATGCGTTTGTGTGCATCTAGCTACTCACACTCGTTGCATATCACTACTGTTTAAGTCCATAGGAGTAAGTTGTGCTCACAAGCTTGGAGAGCCACACGTCAATCCCAGGTTCACCACTGACTGACCAACGTTCAAATCTAATATTACAGAGGTTTATGAATGCATTCACATACGGCTATGGAATCATCTCAGAGTTATCTAGGAAATTTACACAAATCTATATACCCTCACAGTGTAACCCACCAAAAACAGAACGGAGAATGTCTATTAATATAAGGGAAATACAAAAACATACAGTACATCACATGCTGTATCACAGGCTGGGATCAAAACAATGGTCAGACAATAACACCAATTACCTCCCAATGAATCTTACAGTAAAACCACCACAGTCACCATCACACACATCTTCTATATTCCCCATAGCTCTAGGGCTGCCTGGACATTCAACCCAAGGTTCTAGACCTTAGTTCTAGCCCGAACCAGTACCTGGGAGATGATGAATATGACGACATTGCCTGCGACGCCCAGGATTCTTCAACTCAAAGTCCCATTAACCAGCTCTGCAAACGTTGTAAAACATATGTTCGGAACTCACCAAAATATGGAGTTTAGCGGAGCAACTATTGTCATTACTGCATTTACACACAGTATGTACTTCCAAAAACAGCCCGTCTCAGACTAGACGTAACATAGTAAACATAAATCCAGGACACTCAAATTAGTATGATGTTACGTTTGGTATGGTTACATAAAACAATGTTACTTAAGCCAAAAGGAAGGAGGGTGGGTGGTTGGTTGGGGTGGGAGTATAACGCGAACATCTAACAAACAAAAAGATAACGCGTTCGAATCTCATCACAGACAACTTTAGCAACTACTTTTTAGCTACTTAGCATGCGAGATAACACTTCCCCCATCCTTAAGCCTTTAACGCAACTCCCAACCTTAACCACTAGACTAGATAACGTTAGCCACCTAGCCAACCTTAGCAACAACAAATTGAATTCTTAACAAAACATTTGCAATTTGTAACCTATCATACCATACAAAATGGATGATGGACATCCACAAATTAATGCATACGAAACGTAACATATCATACTAAATGGAGTGCCATATTTCGGTGATTACCGAACGTATTGTCATAACGTTTGCAGAGCTGGTTAATGGGACTTTGAATTGAAGGATCCTGGGAATCAGAGGAGATCATCATATTCATATCATTATTTCTTCAAGCCCAGGTACAGCTTCAGTTCTCGCCTACAGCCCACTCACGGGTCCAGGTAATATCGTATCAAGCTGTCGTTTCTCGCTCTGTTTCTCCAATAGGTTGTGAGAAACATGTAGGTTCAATAGGTTGTGGGAAAAATATATTTTTGTAAATGCACATTAAACAGTGGCTATTTGTGCTTTATGTACTCAAAGAACAGCTCAAAAACATTACGCTAACTATTCATTGGCCATGGACAATAGATCAAAATATGCGAGTGCTGTTAATGTATTGTATACAAGAGAAAGCTCAATCATGTATCATTTTTTCTTATACAGAGATTCATCTTTGAGTAAAAAGATAGTCGGGGCTGAGTGGACATTTTGCATAATATGTTCAATGCCGCTGCCTAACAATAGGGGTTGACAGAGATGTCAACCCGTTTCCTAAAATAGACCGGAGGACTCCTGTTCAAAGAGGTGACTCAATGGACGTCAGAGCTGCTTTCTATAACACTTACTGCCCTCTAGTGTTGGAGGCAACTACTCTCCTCTACTGCATCACCGCCAAAACATAATATTAGTGCACTTTACAGAAAGTAGAAAAAAAGATCTGCAGGTCTTTTCTACTTTCCACAATGTTATCATCGCTGCGATCTGGACATTCGGACTGTTGTTATAGTACTGATAGCATGCCTTTCATGGAAGCTGCTGTGTGTGGATATGTCTAAAGCAGCTCAGTGGGTTAGACCGGGTTCTTTGGGGAATTTGTCATAGGGGGTGGATTTGTTGGAGGACTGATAGCACAGACTTGAAGAGAAACAGCATGAAAGTAGCTCTAAGGTGTTTTTCGTTTCCCATATACAATTTTTATTATACATCTCTCTACTTATCGAGAGGTCTTTTTTTCAATACGTCCTACTTTCTTAAAACGACTAAAAGCAGCACTAGAGTTTGACTACGTAAGAGCACAGCTTTACATGGCATTAAGACAGGAATGCTTCTTTCCCAACTATAGCCATCAGGGACTGGAATTACCTAGTTACACTATTCCCCAAGAAGACTGACGTCTTTCAACTACCCTCCTTCAACTTGGGGGCGATTACTAACCTGAAAATCGAAGTGCACCCAACTATCAACGCAGGATTTTCAAGTTAGGATTCAGACGTCCATAGACCGGTTTCGATGTAGCTCATCTAAGATGTAGCTCATCGTAAGCAAGCAACAAAGTCGTGTACACCAACCGATCGAATCAAGTTGACACAACAGAGGCTAGAGAGCTGTGTAACGCGAGCCTGTCTGTTGGATCTCTTCTGGTTTGTTATTCCAATTATACTGTGTGACATTCAGGGTCCCAGATGGGCCCTGGTTAAAAAGGGAGGAAGGAGCCGCTCAGCGACGGTGGCGTGCAAACAAATATCCACTTATGAGAGAGAGAAAGAACACAAATTAGCAAAATGGAGGGGAGGAGAGAGTGATTAAAGGAGAAGTTTCCCTTTTTTCTTTTCTTTTTTTTTTTTACAACCAAATGTCTATTATTGATGTAAATGGCATGTTATAGTACAGTCCAGAATCTTTTGTGATTTCAAGTTTGAGAAACTTAACCCAAACAGCACATCAATTCTTTGTCCTCGTCGTGTAGTATGGGGCCCCCAAAAAACACGAACAAAGGTTCCAAAAACACCCAAATATGTATTTGTAGAAACAGCAAAGCTCGTAGTAGTGATGCAGGGCTTTAGATGCTGTACACATGAAATTGTGTCATTCCGAACTTTATCCAGAATGTTATATTCCCTTTTGGCGACTCAAGTAGTTTCCCCTATCCAGCTGTTCCATTTTCCGTGTAGCTTGCTGCATGTAACTGCCAAAATAAGAAAAACACCCAACACAAAGCGTCTTAATAGGGCATTGGGCCACCATGGTCGCCAGAACAGCCTCAATGCGCCTTGGCATAGATTCTACAAGTGTCTGGAACTTCCTGTGTGGAAGCACCTCATGCTTTCAAAACACTTTGTATCCCTCATTTAATCAAGTGTTTCCTTTCTTTTGGCAGTTACATGTAGAATGGACGGAGAGATATAGCTTGAGTCGCAACAAAATGGAATATAACGTTGAGGATAAAGTTTGGAATGACAATTTCATGTGTACAACATCTAAAGACCGGCATCACTACACTAAAAGTTTTCTTTCTCAAAAACATTTGAAATCACAAAAAAGGTGTCTGGACCCTTATACAACATGCTATTTACATCAAAAACAGAGATTTGGTTGTAAAAAAGGAAACTCCTCCTTTAAAAGAGGGAGAGTAAAGAGTGAAAATGTGGTCAGAATGGAAGGAAAAGGGACAGTTGGTGGTCCGTGACAAGAATACACAATTAACAAAAAGAAATCAAGCAATATCTGATGAAATTGTAAAAAAAGAAAAAAAAATCTCAACACTGTACACAGTTGGAATGACGGCAAAAGCATCAGATAGGACGAGAGAGCGAGAGAAAAATAGAGTAGAATTAAAAACCAAGCATGGCAAATATAAGTAGGACGATTAGGGAGAAGGACGTAGGGGAGAGGAGGAAGGCTGGCATGGATACATAGCAGGTATACAGGACCACAGCCCTCCGATGCTGCTGATATGCGGTGGAGGGAGAAAGAGAGGGAGCTCTAGTCGGACTTGTCCCCGTCCTCCTCACGGTGGTTGTCGGCTCCCTCACGGGACGCCTTCTCTTCCTTGGCCAGCTGGGCCTGCGAGGCAAGGATGGAAGAGAGGGAGAAGAGGCCTGAGGAGGAGGTGACGGCCGGCAGGGTGGACTGGCTCAGGCCCAGGGGCATGGGGGTCATGGGCAGGGCCAGACCCTGGAGCTGGGACAGCTGGTGAGCCTGGAGCTGCTGCTGCGGACAACAAACACACAGCTCAAACACAGGGGAGGTACAGATGGGTGCATATGGCTCTCACACGCACACATATGCACATACACTGAGGGTATACGATAAACATATATGTAGACACACATTATACATAAACCACAGGAGGCTGCTGAGGGGAGGACGGCTCATAACAATGGCTGGAATGGCATCAAACACATGTATTCTGTTACAGCCATTACTAAGAGCATGTCCTCCACAATTAAGGTACCACCGGCCGCATGTGACATATACATACACCGAGTGTACAACATTAGGAAAACCTGCTCTTTCCATGACCGACTGATCAGGTGAATCCAGGTGAACGCTATGATCCCTTATTGATGTCACCTGTTAAAATCACTTCAATCAGTGTAGATGAAGGGGAGGAGACAGGTTAAATAAGAATGTTTAAGCCTTGAGACAATTGAGACATGGATTGTGTATGTATACCATTCACAGGGTCAAATTACTGAAGTGTCTTTGAACGGAGTATGGTAGTAGGTGCACCGGTTTAAATGTGTCAAGAACTACAATGCTGTTTGGTTTTTCACACTGAACAGTCATCTCTGTATCAAGAATGGTCCCCCATCAAAAGCCCATCCAGACAACTTGACACAAGCTTTTGACACCTTGTAGAGTCCACAACCTGACAAATTGAGGCTGTTCTGAGGGTAAAAGGGGGTGCAACTCAATATTAGGAAGGTGTTCGTAATGTTTTGTACACTCAGTGTAATATACACACAAAGATCGTTTATCATCATCTTCAATACCTAAAAACACCAGACAAAGCTGAAGGAAACCCCAGAACAGCAGATGCATCATAAAAGACAGTGAAATAGTAGCAGTAACCCCACAGAGGAGGGGCTGGAGGGAGCAGCCTACCCGGATGATGGAGTTCATCTCTGGAGGGGTGACCTGCTTGGCCCTCTCGATGGCCCCCAGGACCTGCTGCTGGTGCTGGGGGATAAACACACACACAGGGGGGGGGGGGTAGATGGATCAACACTACCAACACTGACCCTGTGCTCCTCACCCATTCAGTTATTCAGCCAGCTACCACTAACAGAACACAGGGCTCTGATGGAGAATCAATGATCTACTCCCATGTTGGAAAGGGTCAGGGTCATCTTGTCATGGACATAAATGAGCACATCTTATCTGGATCACAGCAGAGCGCACTGGCCCCTTTGATTACAGGGCTCTCAATGATGAATGGAGGGAGGACAGAGAAAAATATATTACAGGGAGGGAGGGAGGAGGAGCGGTCAAATGAGAATGATCTCATTCCAGGCTAAGGTCGCAATGTGGGGTTGGGGTTAGGGGTAAAGGGTCAGGGGTTAGAGGGTGGTCTTACCTCCTGGGACAGATAAGGGAGGACCTGGGCACAAATCCCGTTTAATCTCTTCACAATTTCAGCCTGAGGAGAAAAAACATATCAGCCCTTAGCTTCATTTAACACCCCTCAGTCTCACAACACAAACAAATATACAGAATGTAGGACCTTAATTTGATCACTCTTTTGTTGCTGAGAATTTTCCTGCACCGATTTACACTACCGTTCAAAAGTTTGGGGTCACTTAGAAACGTTTTTGAAAGAAAAGCTACATTTTATGTCCTTAAAAATTACATTAAATTGATCAGAAATACAGTGTAGACATTGTTAATGTTGTAAATTACAATTGTAGCGGGAAACGGCTGATATTTATGGAATATCTACATAGGCCCATTATCAGCAACCATCACTCCTGTGTTCCAATGGCACAGTGTTAGCTAATCCAAGTTTATAATTTTAAAAGGCTAATTGATCATTAGAAAACCCTTTTGCAATTATGTTTGCACAGCTGAAAACTGTTGTCCTGATTAAAGAAGCAATAAAACAGGCCTTCTTTAGACTAGTTGAGTATCTGGAGCATCAGCATTTGTGGGTTCGATTACAGGCTCCAAATGGCCAGAAACAAATAACTTTCTTCTGAAACTCGTCAGTCTATTCTTGTTCTGAGAAATGAAGGCTATTGCATACGAGAAATTGCCATGAAACTGAAGATCTCATACAACGCTGTGGACTACTCCCTTCACAGAACAGCGCAAACTGGTTTGAACGGTAGTGTACATAAAATTCACTGAAAACCCACAGTTATATTAACAGTATTGCACTTTTCAAGTAACCAACTTTTGGCCAGCTAATAGCCTAACCACCGATCAAGCAACATGCAGGATTCTTTTGCTGTGACAATGTAGGTCAAATTAAGATCACACATCTGTACATATTACATCATGTTCGGGCAGTGATTATTATAACCAACTCAGATATGCAACACAGTGTTAATTGTGTTACTTTCTAATTCAGCGTGATATCGGAGAAGAGACCTCATCACACTCATTTACCATGCACCATTACACTCTTATCACTATCATGCACACCGACATCTCTTGCTCTCTCCTCTAAAAATGTATTTTGTCTCTCCACTCTTCTTTCTATACGCACACACACAAGATCACATCACACACACAAAAATAAGAGGAAATGCCAAATGTTTTGTCAGGCGGGAGCACAATTCATCTAGGCTAACCGGAGAGAGGCCTCGCAACTGGCAAGAACATTTTTATTTATTTTTTAAATAAATAAATAAAAAGCAGAGAGAAAGAAGAAACAACACGAATAACCTCTTTTCAATATCTCCCTGGCACAATCCCAGACTAAACTGTCTGGAGCCCCTCAGCTGGAGAGAACAGAATGCTCAGGAGGAGAGAGAGAAAGCGAGGGAGAGTGGGAGGAGGAAGAGAGCAGGCTGAACACAAAACCCAGATGTGAATTCTCCTCGACATTCAGTTCTACACACCCCCTTCAATTTCAACTCTAATGCTGCCGCAGTTCATCTGCACCCACTCTCACACACAAAGGCACACAAAGCACGTACTCACACACACACACACACAAACGGGCTAACAAAAATGCGGATACACACACATAGGCAAACATAAGTGGGGATACACACACGTAGCTCCCCTCGCGCTTTCTCGCCTCTGAATTTCTAAATATTTCATCCCCGTCAAATAAAGGAGTAGGGGTGATGAATTGTACTCATGAGGCAGAGTGGAGGCTGTGTATGCACTTGTGTGTGTGTGTGTGTGTGTGTGTGTGTGTGTGTGTGTGTGCAAGCGAGCGTGTTTGTGACGCTATTTTTCACTGCGTGTTCCGTGCTGCTGGTGTGGCTATCAGGGAGGAACCGTCAATCTTTTAGGGTGGCCGCGATCGCCAGACGAGGTCGCAGATAAGTCCAGGTCCACAGAGGCACATCGCTCTACCCCAGCGGCCTGCCCATAAATTACTCCCCACACCCCCTGATCAATGGGCACTGGGCACCAGATGAGCCCCTTAGACAGTAGTACGCTACTCTTCCACTGATCATGTAGGAATATACCTAGATTAGAGCTTTAACCTGTGCAGTACTGTACTGCTCCTTCCATTAGAACAAGCCCTCTGTGAGTAATGATGCTTTCTCATCGATGCCACAGAGAGATGATTCACTGTCCGTCTGTCTACAGGCAGCATGATGGGAAGTAGGGGTGTGCCGACATGGTCGTACTCGTATCCGCAAGTTGACAGTTGATAGTCGGATCGGATGATATTAGTGATCGGTAGACGTTGGCAAAACACCTCCCTGCACATTCTCACTGCAAAAAAGCTGCAGATTAAGAGCAGTGAACAGAGGGGTGTGTGTGTCCTCAACTTGCAGCGGGCACCCACGTTTGCTGTCTGTCACTCAGAATGCGCAGCAGCGGTTCATATTTTTTCTCCTACGCTTGCCCCGCTTGTTAGATATTACGCACATTGATAGCAAACATCCTCGCTAGAGGTCGACCGATTATGATTTTTCAACGCCGATACCGATACCGATTATTGGAGGACCAAAAAAAGCCGATACCGATTAATCAGACGTTTTTTTGTTGTTTTGTAATAATGACAATTACAACACTACTGAATGAACACTTATTTTAACTTAATATAATACATCAATAAAATCAATTTAGCCTCAAATAAATAATGAAACATGTTCAATTTAGTTTAAATAATGCAAAGTGTTGGAGAAGAAAGTAAAAGTGCAATATGTGCCATGTAAGAAAGCTAACGTTTAAGTTCCTTGCTCAGAACATGAGAACATATGAAAGCTGGTGGTTCCTTTTAACATGAGTCTTCAATATTCCCAGGTAAGAAGTTTTAGGTTGTAGTTATTATAGGAATTATAGGGCTATTTCTCTCTGTACGATTTGTATTTCATATACCTTTGACTATTGGATGTTCTTATAGGCACTTTATTATTGCCAGTGTAACAGTATAGCTTCCATCCCTCTCCTCGCCGCTACCTGGGCTCGAACCAGGAACACATCGACAACAGCCACCCTCGAAGCAGCGTTACCCATGCAGAGCAAGGGGAACAACTACTCCAAGTCTCAGAGCGAGTGACGTTTGAAACGCTATTAGCGCGCACCCCGCTAACTAGCTAGCCATTTCACATCGGTTACACCAGCCTAATCTCGGGAGTTGATAAGCTTGAATTCATAAACAGCAGAGCTGCTGGCAAAACGCACGAAAGTGCTGTTTGAATGAATGCTTACAAGCCTGCTGGTGCCCACCATCGCTCAGTCAGACTGCTCTATCAAATCATAGACTTAATTATAACATAATAACACAGAAATACGAGCCGTAGGTCATTAATATGGTCGAATCCGGAAACTATCATCTCGAAAACAAAACATGAATTATTTCAGTGAAATACGGAACCGTTCCGTATTTTATCTAACGGGTGGCATCCATAAGTCTAAATATTCCTGTTACATTGCACAACCTTCAATGTTATGTCATAATTACGTAAAATTCTGGCAAATTAGTTCGCAATGAGCCAGGCGGCCCAAACTGTTGCATATACCCTGACTCTGCGTGCAATGAACGCAAGAGAAGTGACACAATTTCACCTGGTTAATATTGCCTGCTAACCTGGATTTCTTTTAGCTAAATATGCAGGTTTAAAAATATATACTTCTGTGTAGTGATTTTAACCCACCGTTCCTAGGCCGTCATTGAAAATAAGAATATATATATAAAAAAATAAAAACGGCATCCAAAATTACCGATTTCCGATTGTTATGAAAACTTGAAATCAGCCCTAATTAATCGGCCATTCCCATTAATCGGTCGACCTCTAATCCTCGCCATGTGATTTATCATAGTAACAGGCAGCAGAAATCTAAATCATCAGACCGAAAACTGATCGGGTGAAATTCTGAAGCAAGTGGATGGAAAAATACAGCTTTCCTCTATCCAATCATGGCAGCAGGATCAACATACAGCCCACCCTTCTCTTTACAGCCAGTTGAGTCATTTAGACCACCTAGAACCTCACACATGACTGATTGACATGAGAAAGATGCGTGCTGGCACCCAAAAATAACTTTCTTTCCCCGATCACGGATAATAAAATAAAAAAATACTCGGATCATAACCGTAGTCCGGAAATTGTCCATATCCATTACGATTCTTGTTTTGTCCGACTACTCGGCACACACAAGGAGAAGAACAGATTCCTCTCTCAGATATCACTGCTGAAGGAGGGGTTCCTATTAACGTAGCACGAGAGACTTACCTGCTTGTGCATTTCGATGTTCAGCCCATAGGACATCTCATAGTACTGTAAAGTAGAAGGAAGAAGAGGCGTTATTATATATACAGTATAATAATGGAAGGAGGGAAATGACATTATGTCCTGTAGACAGATTGTCTATATGCATTTCTGACTGTCCCACAGAGCAGTCTACAGCAGCCATCTCCTGGGTGTCATGTATCATGTCATTACATCAGGTCGAACCCTTTACACACATCCTGTTATAGGTGTCCTTCTGTGTGTCGCTGTGAGAAGGGATGGTGTGTGTGTTCTGTGTTAATGAGCGGGCCAGTGGCTCAGCATTTGCCCTGTTAAATCACCCTCTCGGTCTGTGAAGGCATGGGCTCCAACGCTCTAAAACAAACACACATACACACACACGAGAGAGGAGAGCAAGCCTTCCACCCCAAACGGCATGTCCCTAAAGCAATTATGGTGCTGGGGAAATGGAGGTGCTTGCGTTAGCAGGCGGCGAAGCGGGGGAACCCGATAGGCAATTAGGGGAGGGGGGGCAGGCTGGGCTGAAGCTCCACACACACTGACCTGCTGATGGATACGAGTGCAGCGCTGCACAGATTAGATGAGATTAAGCCAGTCAACGGATCAATTAGAGACAGAATATCAGACAGCTACACAGGCCTGGCAAGAGACAATGAGATTAGCGAGAGGTGGAGAGTATGTGTCGGGGGGAGGATGTAGGGAAGAGGGGGAGGATGACATAACGACATCAGAGACAAAAAGACCACAGATGAGATGAGGAGGAATCATAAAAGGGAGGAGAGAGAGAACAACGACATAGAAATACACAGAGAGGAGGGAGAGGCAGGAGAAAAGGCGAAGAGAGAGAAATAGATGGGAACAGGGCTACACAGGAGGAGGGGGTAAAATAGAGTAGAGACATGACAAAAAGAGAGAGAAATCATATGCTCAACATCGCTGCAATACTGCTATATGTTGTAGTTGCAAGACTAAAAGAGTGCCAAATTCAAAACTATCCCATAATAAAAAGGTGAAAGTATGTTTTGTTGAGATATCATATCATTGCAGTGTTTAACATCCCCCTGCCTGTACAGTAGTTGGTATGAATGTGATTCCATGTGACTGGGCTAGCGGGCCCTGGGGCAGACTGACAGAGCAGGGTCACTCACTCACGCACACACAGCACAGAAACACACACAGACTCTCACCATGATATAATGACGCTGCATCTCAGACTTCTCACTTGCCAGCTTGTCACACTCTAGTTTCAAACTGCAGAAAAAGGAGAGAAAAACAGAACATCTTTTTAGTCTACAGGAAGCATCCATCATATCTCTTCAGAGAGCCAGGAAATTATTTCATCCTTCCCTCAGCAGATCTAACATGGTGTCAATCCATCAAAGGATCCCAAATATACCCCAATAAAAGGCCAATATATACACCCAGATTGCTTTAAATGTCCTGCCTATAAATAGTGGCTGGTTGGTGAATGTGCAGCTCTGACGCGTCGCAGACAGCCATTAGCCGTAATCATGTCAGTGTGCTCGCTGCAGATGTCACAGGAGGTGACAGGACAAAGGAGGCCAAGTCACAAACTTGGCTACCATATTAGAATGGTTCCGGTGTTGACGTCCCCCCTGGAAAGCATTCTGATTAATAATGATACAGAGGGAGAAGAGTTTACATCAGACAAGGGTTTATAATGGTGTATTTACATTAAGATAGTCTTTGGGATCTGGATCTGTGCCGTCAGTGTCACTGTGAATGACGGCTCAATTAGGCAGAGCATTAGCTGTGGCTATTCTCATCATTGGTCCTAAATGGGAAACTGCTGCTCATAGCCACCACTGATTCTGTCACTTACATGGAAAAATAGTGGATGCAAATGGAATCATAAAAGTGGCGCTGTTAACCCAGCCCAAAGTGAAAAGGTTAAAGAATAAACCACCTCATTACAATTCAAGAGCAGTCCTCAGATTCCCTGACCAAACAAGTGCTCAGGGGGCGCATTTCATTCAGACAGCTCTCTCCCTCCGGCCCTCCATCTCTACTCCTCTTTCGCCTGCAGCCTCCACTTAGCCAAATCGCTTTTCCCTTCAAAAAAAAAAAAAATCCAACAGCAGCCACAGAGGTTGGTTGTCATGACGACCAGCATCCCCTGCTCTCACCCTACCTGAGACCCTATTGGGATTGTCTTTGTGCGCCTGTGATTGGTGGAGGCGGCCCAGGGGTCCAGAGAGACGCTCTCAAACGACACTTTGATAGAGTTTTATTGCCGCTCCTTCCGCCTCTAAATCGCTCCTGCTGTCATCTTTATTTTGATTTATGTATTCCCTGAACTATTTATGCATGTGAAGGAGGGGGGGGAGCGACAGTTACAATGCTCACTACTATGCTCAGGAGACCGCCTGCAGAACATTTCCCTTTAAAAGTGCTGAACGCAGCGTTCTACAAAGCCTTGTCTATGGCGCTTCAGCTCAAGTCAATAGGCGGCGCATATGCATGCTACGAATTCGGCGTAGAGAACAGGTATTCTTTTCAACTGCTTCTGTCTGCCTCTGAAGGGGGTTAAACGGGGGGGTGGGGGGTTGTCAGGGGAATTACACACCAAAGCCCAGGCACTGAGGTGTTCATGCTATAGGAACAGACTGATGATCAGACAGACAGGAATTTCACACAACGAAAGAACATAGGCTTTTATCTTGCTCTCCTCTGATGAAGCTCAATGAAACAGGGAGGAAAGAACCTTAGCCAATACACACTCTAGTTCCTATACCACAGGTAAAGAGGGGGAACCAGATGCAGTCGGAGCAGTGCAGCTGCTTCTTCAAAGGCTAGAAATCAATAAAGAAGAAACCTTCCTTGGTCCATGAACTCCATTTAAGTCATGAATTAAACAGCAAAACACTGTACACTCTGGGACATCTCAATCCAGGTAAAACTAATTACCTGATACCATCTAGCAATTGCCAATCTTGTTGGGTTGTGGCTATAGTGGTACATCATAACACTGCTTTCTATTGCATGAAAGAACAGAGTTGTAGACTCGGCTTCCAAATGGAAGTGACACACACATCTATTGATCTGCTCCTAAAAAATATGCAGCAGAAGACCATTAGAACAAAAAATGTGTTTGTCTTGCTGTGAATTATTTGGTATTCTAATCATGTAGGTTATGCCCTTGTGATTTTGATAAAAGAAGCATGTGGTGCACACTACACGCTTATGGCAATGACCTAAGAGTAGAATTCAAGTGCTCTAATCTGTACTCTCACCAACAAATATAATATGGTTATGCTTAATAAAGTGATTCACAAAGAGCAGTTTTAGTATCGTAAAGGACAATTCCGCCATTTTTCAACCTCATTCATCATCTCCAGCACCAAACCAGAGTGAAAACAGAGTATTTCTATGATCTGTGGCTGTAAAGAAAAGGTCCTAAAAAAATACTTCTCTGTGACATCACAGGGTAGGATTAAAGTTTAAAAAAATGATTTTCAAACCCTTCAAGTTTCTAGCCCAAGGGAGGGTATTTTCTTACTCCCCACATCACCGCAAATCTCAGTGTTTGAAATTCACTGTTATTAAAATGTTTTAACTTTTGATGTCATCAGGCAGAACGTTTTATTTTTTCCTACAAAATTTAGAAATGTGCCATTTTTTTAATACATATGTTAACACTGGTATTGTACTGGAGATAATGAAACTGATGTTGAAAGTTGGAGGAGTTACCGTTTAACCAAATATACTAGTTCCTCTGATAAGCTGTGGTTGGAGGGTGTGAGTGTGATAAGTGTTAAAAATCGTACCTGTGGTATTGTGCTTGGAGGAACTGGAACTCATCCTTGATTCGGTCACACGAGTCAGAGGTCGTGAATTTCAGCTGCTGCGATGAAGCCTGAGACACAGAAACACCATCAAACATGTCAGTGAAATCAGACAGATCTGGCCTGGCTCACACCAGTAGGACTGAGTGTTGTATTGTTATCAGGGTTGGAACCGAAATTATTTTACAATCGTTTCATTCTGAATGGAATTWAAAAAAAATACTGTTCCAACCTGCAAAATATGTTCTGAACAGCTTCCAAACAAAAAGTACCGGTTTATAATGTTCCTTTTTTAAATTAAAATTACTTTTCCAATCAGTGCGGATAGAGCAGCTTGCTATGGAGCCGGCAAGCTATAGCCTAGTTGTTTATATGCGTGATGGACAGACAGGTGTAGGGCACGAGATGCGACTGCCATTATGTGGGCGGGAGTGAGCAAGAGAGGGTGGAGGCGGCTTGACTTGAAGCGATAGGCATCTTGTTAATGACATGCATTATCTGAATTTGGCCTACAGAATTATACCTACAGAGGAGCACATTCTATGGAGGAACTTTGAATGTCTGAACTTCCGACAGTTGGCTTAACATTAGACCAGAGCTAACGTTAGATAGCTAGCTAAAAAGGTTGTGTGCAGAGCGGCAACAGAATTAAAACTACGTCGTACCTTTTTGTAGTTAATAAATCTGATGTGAAACATGATAACTATAGTATCCTTAACTAGCATTGAAAAAGTTAATCCATTCTTCTGTAATTAAAATCTCTCCCTAATTTCTGAATCACGCTTGAAACATAGCTAGTAGGCTACAGTCACCTGTGCTTTGGAAGGGGAGGGGCAGGTTGCATACACACACTAGCAAAAATGTTCAGCTGGCAGGCACACTAGAATAAGTTTGAGTTACAGAGTGAGGTCTTTGCATAGGCGCTTTGTTGCGTTTTTTTGTGGGACTGAAATAAAAATGCCTTGAACGTTAAAATAATGTTATCAAGCGGTTCCCATGCTTTTAAAATAACAGTATAGATCACTTTGGTTCCCGGTTCTGATTATGTTCCTCAATTTAGTTATTTTCCGGTTTTCGGTTCCGTCCCCTAAACCGGTTCCAACCCGATTGTCATTATAGTCACATTACTTTACAAGCAGTAGTGGTGGTAGATGGACTAGTTGTGTCTTTGTGCCAAACTCACTGCAGCTTTAAATCCAAATAGGAACAAAATCTTGTTATTTTTCAGCTGACAGCATAATGGGTCAAGTGGGAAATCTCTTAAATGTGTGTAGCATTTCATTTAAAATAACTGTAGGTCTAATATAGTTTAATCAAAAACCTATACAAAATGGTAATTTCCCCACTCCCGTTGACTCACTCCAGTTGTAACCATTGCCACGGCGCAATCACTACTTTACCTCCAATGCCAACGTGTCAGTGAATGATGAAGCCAAAAACAGTACAGTATGATAGAAATCCCCAATCATTGTGACATTGGCTAGCTAAGCTCATGTGCAGAAACACTTACAACGTGTCAGTTTGTCACTTTCAGGAGGTTGGAGTACTCACATGTTCAGACATTGGCTCTAATCCAGGTTGTGCCTTTACCGTTCAAGAAAGTTAACTAACAAATAATTGTTCACTTCTCAAACCCCAGTCTGGTCAGCTTTGCAAGCGTCCCCGGAAGTCTCGATGTAAAAAAATCCCTATTACAGCCTTCGTTGTGATAATTGCGTTGTTTGCTCTATAACCCATTCATTCATACGCCAGCGTTATATACGATAAGGCCATGACAACAAAAATACAGTCAGTGGCGGAATAAATTCAACTAAATATACATTTGTTTCATCACAAAACCCAAAGAGCAACACCTGTCTGGTGAAGTACACAAAGCAATTATTGCATGTAACAAACAGTTATGACCTGCAACATGGTCAAGTTCGTTAATGTGTGACAGTTTACTAAACTACTGATTTTAGAACCACAGACTACACAACACAAGTCAGCACAGACACCAGGAGCACTTCCGCCGCTATTTCAGAACCATTTCAACTGAAACATTTAAAACGTCAAATCAAGGCTATATGCTTAGTTTAATACACTGAAAACAAACTTAAAGGACATCAAATCTATTTTGTCAAATCACTGTTGCTAAATATCATGTGGCTATCCATTGTACTTATTTCTGTGTGCGTGCAAGCAAAATTTTTTTTTTTTTAACTCACCCTACTTGTAGACTAGTTGAACGGCAATGCCGTCATCCTCTCTTTCATGTTGGCAAAACGGTCTATGGCTCTGTCATATAGTATGTTTTTTGTTGTCATAGGCTACCTAGCTAAAGTACTTGCTTGCTTAGCTTCCTTGCTTGGGCAACAATGACCCAGCTAAGTTAGCTAGCTAGTTAACGTGAGCCTAAAAAGGCTAGGCTACAGATTGAACTTCAAATCATCTGAGGCCAGTGGCACTACATGCACTACATGACCAAAAAGTATGTGGACACCTGCTCTTCGAACATCTCATTCCAAAATCATGAGCATTATTTTGGAGTTGGTCCCCCCCTTTTCTGCTATAACAGCCTACACTCTTCTGGGAAGGCTTTCCACGAGATGTTGGAACATTGACGCAGGGACTTGCTTCCATTCAGCCACAAGGGCATTAGTGAGGTCAGGCACTGATGTTGGGCGATTAGTCGTGGCTCGCAGTCGGCATTACAATTCAACCAAAAGGTATTCGATGGGTTTGAGGTCAGGACTCTGTGCAGGCCAGTCAGGTTCTTCCACACCGATCTTGACAAACCATTTCTGTATGGACCTCAATTTGTGCACGAGGGCTTTATGCTGAAACAGGCAAGGGCCTTCCCCAAACTGTTGCCACAAAGCTGGAAGCACAGAATAGTCTAGAATGTCATAGTATGCTATAGCGCTAAGATTTCCCTTCACTGGAACTACGGGGCCTAGCCCGAACCATGAAAAACAGCCCCAGACCATTATCCCTCCTACACCAAACGTTCTTGTGCTGTCTTTGCGTGCAGAGGCAGTTTGCAACACTCACTACCGAGTTCCAAATGAGAACAGACTATTTTTACGCGCTACGCGCTTCGGCGGTCCCGTACTGTGAGCGTATGTGGCCTACCACTTCGCGGTTGAGCCATTGTTGCTCCTACTTGTTTCCACTTCACAGTAACAGCACTTACAGTTGACTGGGGCAGCTCTAGCAGGGCAGACATTTGACAAACTGACTTGGACGTTGAAAGTCACTGAGCTCTTCAGTAGTCCCATGTGGCTCAGTTGGTAGAGCATGGCGCTTGCAACGCCAGGGTTGTGGGTTCAATTCCCATGTGGGGACCAGGATGAATATGTATGAATTTTCCAATTTGTAAGTCGCTCTGGATAAGAGCGTCTGCTAAATGACTTAAATGTAAAATGTAAGGCTATTCTACAGCCAATGTTTGTCGATGGAGATTGCATGGCTGTGTGCTCGATTTGATACACCTGTCAGCAACGGGTGTGGCTGAAATAGCCAAATCCACTAATTTGAAGGGGTGTCCACATACACGAGATATACAAAAGTATTAACTTATGGTTAGATCAGAATCACCATCATAATATTGGCCTGTATAGAGAATTAAGTCAAAACCACAAGTTCAAATCCCCATCCATGGCTTAGGAAAGGGACGATTTAGCAAGCTTGATGCTAAGCTCAACATGCTACGGCCGCAACATGCCATACTCTTTTGGTCCAGACAGCATCAGATACATGGGCTACACATACTGGGAGAGGGGCGCTGTTTCCCTCGGTTGGATGATTTCTCCGGTGAGATTCAGTCACTTGCGAATGGACAGAAAATGATGAAGAGGTGATTTTTTTATTGGTCAAATATTTGGCATTCATGAATACACGCCACCGTTCATCGGCAAAATCTTGTAATATGGTTATCAGCTGTCTGTGCAGGGCAGGCAACTGTCTTGTGAGTGCTGAGCAACAGCCAAATGGAGCAGTTGCTATGCCATCAGGACATTACGGGAATTTCCTTAAAATCTCACTCCATTGGGATTTTGGACAACGCTTAGAACATTTCAAAATACAAATTAATGTCCCCTCTGATTTCAATAATGCAACATAGGCACTAAAAATTATGGATCTTCAAAGGTTCTGAGAAATGTGTTCAAAAAAACTGAAGATATAGATTTTTATGGACGGCACACTCTGGCTGCCTGTAGATACTGTGATGATAGGTGGTAGTCTAATAGTAGACACCTTTTCCTAAAAGGACATGGCCGGTTCCAGATCTGACAGACTGATACATGAGGGTTTGCCAAATGTTTCCATAACTTAAAGATTTCCTGACTTTTGATAGCCAGTATTCTAACAATCAGGAGACAAAGTTAGGCTAAATGCTAAGCTACACATTCCCTTACTTACAAATCAAAACACTTGGCGACCAAGTGAAAACTGCTAGATATAAGTAGGCCTAATCCATTATCATTATCAACTAAGCAAAATCTCTACACATGCCTATCCGACAGACTTCAAGTTCCAAGCGCTCTAACCTTTAACATTATCTATCCATCCAGCCAACCGTGGCAAAGACAGAGCAAATAGCAGCTATATTGCCTACACAAGACAAAGCCAGTGTCAACAAAAGGCACTTAGGGACAAAACACTAGCTGGTTGTTCGCTGCTCTTCCCGCCCCAGCCCTGCAGCACCACTGAAGTCAGCCTGGCTCTGCAGGTAGCCCCCAGACAGTTTTTTTTTGTGGGGGGTACTGGGGAGGGGTGATCTGGTTGCCTCTGTGTTTAGCACAGTATGCAAACATTTAAAATACCAAAGGTTCTTTGAGTCAATAGCCTCAGGTGGAGCTTTCCAGTGCAGAGAGAGAGAGAGAGAGAGAGAGAGAGAGAGAAAGGGAACGAGAGAGAAAGTAAGAGGGAGTGAGGGCCCCCAGTGTTTCTTCCCATAAGTTCCTCCCACACAGTAGTCTATCAGCCTCACTCCGAACACAGCTCCAACCCGGAGTAGGTAGAAGTTGCCCTTTAACCACAGATACAGGGTCAGATATTTTTTTTTATCCCCTAAGGGTTAATGTTAGGGTTTGAGGTAGGGTAATCCGATCCTAGATCTATGGTAAGGAGCAACTTTTGCCTCGAGCCAATGAAGAAGTGCCGAAGCGAGAGGCCCCGTCTTCGGTCTTTCCAGCAGGTGGCGTGTATTAGCATTTAAAAAAAAACTTTTTCACTAAGCCAGGAGTTTTTGTATGGCCAAATGAGTGTGTGGAATTTGGTCAACAAAACATGTAATGGCTTATTTTCTACATGAGGCTTATTTGATCGAATATACGTTTTGTAATGCTTAGGTTGTTACGAGTGCACTGACAAGAGGAACACGTCACAGCCTGGCAACTTTGAAATAAAACAAAACATTATATCAGTTGTTCACATGCGTATCTGCCCTCTAATTGGCTAGAATGGTCCCACCTGATCTCACCTCCTCCCAACTGCCTTCCATCTTTGAAGGCAGTTGAAGGCTCTAATTGTTAGAGCGGCCACTTGAGTATCTGGTAAATATAATGGATAATCTATGCACGAGCGCCCCACATATGCAGGCCTCTGACCTTTAACCTCACCCACATGCAACCTTTGAAGTACTCTAGGCTATATAAACATGCAGTATGGCTGAGCCTACTGTTGGTGGTGTAGTGCTGTAAAGTGACCAAAAAGAAAAAGCTCTGTGGGACCTTCCAAGCACACAACAGATGGACGCACATAATGTTAATGAAATACTGCCGTAATACGGTGACACATGCCATCTGGCGTGACGAAAAAAAGGTGCCTGCTCTGCGCGGGTGTAAAATGCGTGCACCCGCGCGTGTGTATGTATTGGCCCAAGTGTGTGAGGTAAGCACGTCTCGATCCAGAGAGAGGACATAAGCCTCCATAAAGATGCTCTGCTGCCTGTGAAGATAACACCTAGTCCTTGGAATGAAACATGCATACACACATACAGTACCAGTCAAAAGTTTGGACAAACCTACTCATTCCAGGGTTTTTCTTTATTTTTACTATTTTTGTCACTGTAGAATAGGTAAGACATCAAAACTACAAAATAACACATATGGAATCATGTAGTAACCAAAAAAAAAGTGATAAACAAATCAAAAAATATGTTATATTTGAGAATCTTCAAAGTACGCGCTCGGCATTCTCTCAACCAGCATCATGAGGTAGTCACCTGGAATGCATTTCAATTAACAGGTGTGCCTTGTTAAAAGTTCATTTGGGGAATTTCTTTCCTTCTTAATGTGTTTGAGCCAATCAGTTGTGTTGTGACAAGGTAGGGGTGGTATACAGAAGATAGCCCTATTTGGTAAAAGACCAAGTCCATATTATGGCAAGAACAGCTCAAATAAGCAAAGAGAGATGACAGTCCATCATCACTTTAAGACATGAAGGTCAGTCAATACAGAAAATTAAGAAGTTTTAAAGTTTCTTCAAATGCAGTCGCAAAAAAAATTCGCGCTATGATGGAACTGGCTCTCATGAGGACCGCCACAGGAAAGGAAGAGTTACCTCTGCAGAGGATATGTTCATTAGTTCCCAGCCTCAGAAATTGCATCCAAAATAAATGCTTCACAGAGTTCAAGTAACAGACACATCTCAACATCCACTGTTCAGAGAAGACTGTGTGAATCAGGCTACTAAAGGACACCAATAATAAGAAGAGACTTGCTTGGGCCAAGGAACACGAGCAATGGACATTAGACCAGTGGAAATTTGCTCTGATGAGTCCAAATGTGAGATTTTTGGTTCCAACTGCCGTGTCTTTGTGAGACGCAGAGTAGGAGAATGGATGATCTCTGCATGTGTGGTTCCCACTGTGAAGCATGGAGGTGGTGTGATGGTGTGGGGCGCTTTGCTGGTGACACGGTCAATGATTTATTTAGAATTCAAGACACACCTAACCAGCATGGCTACCACAGCATTCTGCAGCGATAGGCCATCTCATCTGGTTTGTACTTAGTGGGAGTATCATTTGCTTTAAACAGGACAATGACCCAATACACCTCCAGGCCGCGTAAGGGCTATTGAACCAAGAAGCGAGAGTGATGCGGTGCTGCATCAGATGACCTGGTCTCCACAATCACCCAACCTCAACCCAATTGAGATGGTTTGGGATGAGTTGGACCGCAGAGTGAAGGAAAAGCAGCCAACAAGTGCTCAGCATGTGGGAACTCCTTCAAGACTGTTGGAAAAGCATTCCAGGTGAAGCTGGTTGAGAGAATGCCAAGAGTGTGCAACGCTGTCATAAGGGCAAAAGGTGGCTACGTTGAAGAAAGCAAATCATTTTATATTTGAGTTAACACTTTTTTGGTTACTACATGATTCCATATGTGTTATTTCATAGTTGTGATGTCTTCACCATTATTCTACAATGTAGAAAACAGTAAAAATAACGACAAACCCTTGAATGAGTAGGTGTCCAAACTTTTGACTGGTACTGTACATACAGTTGAAGTCAGAAGTTTACATACACTTAGGTTGGAGTCATTAAAACTAGTTTTTCAACCACTCCACAAATTTCTTGTTAACAAACTATAGTTTTGGCAAGTCGGTTAGGACATCTGCTTTGTGCATGACAAGTAATTTTTTCCAACAAATGTTTACAGACAGATTATTTCACTTATAATTCACTGTATACTATTCCAGTGGGTCAGAAGTTTACATACACTAAGTTGACTGTGCCTTTAAACAAAATTCCAGAAAATGATATCATGGCTTTGGAAGCTTCTGATGGGCTAACTGACATATTTTGAGTCAATTGGAGGTGTACCTGTGGATATATTTCAAGGCATACCTTCAAAATCAGTGCCTCTTTGCTTGACATCATGGGAAAATCAAAAGAAATCAGCCAAGACCTCATTAAAAAAAACGTAATACTGCTCAGGAAGAAGACGTGTTCTGTCTCCTAGAGATGAACGTACTTTGGTGCGAAAAGTGCAAATCAATCCCAGAACAGCAGCAAAGGACCTTGTGAAGATGCTGGAGGAAAGAGGTACACCGGGTTCCCGTTATTCAACCCTAATGTGTGTGTGCCCTCCCATTGGTTTTTGTGTGTGTGCTGGTATGCCCTCCTTGTCCATGCATTGTGTGTGTGTGTGTTTTGACTGCCATGCTTGGCCTGCCTTGCAGTCTATGTTTGCGAGTGCACTTCACTAGAAGTGATAAAAGTAGAATAATCCCCTTTAAAGCGTCTTAACAAGGTCAAATCAGCTGGGCTCAGGGTGGGGGATAACCGCATCTCAGGAATGGGGGTAAGCCCGGCCTGGTCCATGGAGATAAAAATCAAAATCAAATTCCTGGCCCAAACAGGATTAGGCTCCCTGTTGCTGTATCTAAAGCCCAGTCCAATGCTGAAGAGACAATCCAATTCCTCAGCCCCTAACATGCATGGGTTGGCCTGGCCCTGAGCCAGTCAGACCTCTGTCTCTCTGCTCACTGGGTACAGTGGCTCTATAAGCATATCAGGGTGATTCCTCATGAAACCAACATTTAATTCATAGAATGGTCTTTTAGAGGAAGGATTGTTGACATATATTTGTATCTAAAAGCATAATTGGGTTTGCATATTTATCACATTCTGGCCTTTATATTTTAGAAATTTAGCAGGCTCTCTTATCCAGAATGACCAGTACTGAGTGCATACATTTTCATACTTTTTTCTTCATTCTGGTCCCCTGTGGGAATCAAACCTCCAACCCTGGCATTGGAAGCACTATGCTCTACCAGCTGAGCTACATGGGACAGCCTTACCCTTTAAGACATAATGTTATAGAGGTGCTACAAAGCAAAAATTAGTGTCATATGAAGCTATACCGCTTGCTCTGAAATATGAGTGGTATTAATTTATGAAGATAAATTATGATTTGGCAATTTTTATATATACTCACTCTACGGGCACATTTAAAAAAAATTTTTTTAACTAGGCAAGTCAGTTAAGGACAAATTCTTATTTACAATGACGGCCTAGGAACAGTGGGTTAACTGCCTTGTTCAGGGGCAGAACGATTTTTACCTTGTCAGCTCGGGGATTTGATCTAGGAACCTTTCGGTTACTGGCCCAACGCTCTAATCACTAGGCTACCAACTGCCCCATATCAAAGTTCCAGAGTGGGATCTCTGCTAGTTAAATTAATGGTCATTTTATACTGAGAAATTAGCGTAGTAGGCAATGTAACCAATCACAGCCCTGCACCACAGAGTTTCTAAACCCAGAGGCGCAACATCTCAAGACTTCCGGGAAAACAGACTAGAATGGGGTTTGAGAAGTCAATGAGAAGTGAAATTCTTCCTTTAATTTTTCTCAATCTAAACATGCAATTTGCATGTTGACTGCAGGAATGTCCACCAGAGATGTTGCCAGATAATTTAATGTTAAGTTCTCTACCATAAGCCGCCTCCAACATCATTTTAGAGAAAATGGCAATACGTCCAACCGGCCTCACAACCGCAGACCACGTGTAACCACGCCTGCCCATGACCTCCACATCCATCTTTTTCACCTGCAGTATCGTCTGAGACCAGCCACCCGGACAGCTGATGGAACTGAGGAGTATTTATGTCTCTAATAAGGCCTGTTTGTAGGGGGAAAACTCCTTCTATTTGGCTGGGCCTGGCATATCTGTATTCAGTCATGTGAAATGCATAGATTAATGCATTTTATTTAAATTTACTGCTTTCCTTATGAACTGTAACTCAGTAAAATCGTTGCAATTACAGCATGTTGCGTTTTATATTTTTGTTTAACAATATAAAACATTTGCCAAATCATAAGTTGTATATTTTTCTATATTCATAAATTAAAGAATTGGTATTTTAAAGCAAAATACTACTAAATATTAGAACAAGCAGTAAAGTTTCATATGACACCAATGTTTGCTTTGTAGCACCTACAGATATATTCTTTGTTATGTAGGTCTGTGTGCGATGTTGTTCCTATATGCGTTCATCATAGGTAGGTAAAAGGTACTGTTTCATTGTAGTTTGTTTTGTGTTTTAGTGTAGGTTTGTGTGCAGGTTTAATGTTCATGAATCCATATGAAGTTCTAATACAGATTTGCGTTGTGTATCATATTTCCTTTTCCCTCTAATTACCCATTTGAGAGATTCCCTGCTGGTTTGGTTCCACCCTGAATGTGGGGATTCAGAACAAACCCCTCTCTCGCTTGCCCTCTCACGCTCTCTCTCCAGTGGCGATGTAAACAGGGAGCTGGAGCTCCAGGAAATGCAATCCCCACACTGCTGTTCCCCTCAGGCAGGATTTACACTGAGGAGGATGTTTTCTGATGATACCCGGTGTTATTGTCGGTGTGTGTGCGCCTGTGTGTGCATGCGTGAAGCATAGCCGCTCCCACAGAGTAATCGCACTCTCCTGCCTTTGTGGTCTGATCTGCTGAGCAGAAACATAGGATTGGGTTTGTAATCCTTGTTAACTTCTTATGACTGGGGGGGCAGTATTGAGTAGCTTGGATGAATAAGGTGCCCAGAGTAAACTGCCTGCTACTCAGGCCCAGAAGCTAAGATATGCATATTATTAGTATATTTGGATAGAAAACACTCTGAAGTTATAACAGAACTCATATGTCAGAAAAACCTGAGAAAAAAATTTCAACCAGGAAGTGGGAAATCTGAGGTTTGTAGGTTTTCAAGTCTTTGCCTATCCAATATACAGTGTAAAATTTGGTTTGATTGCACTTCCTAAGGCAAAGACTTGAAACCCAACAAGGTCACTGTGCATAGTGCCAACGTGAACAAGTAAACAGCAAAAAGTAGCAAGTGCAGGAGTAGACTTCTCTGCAGTGTTTCTCCCCCAATCCTGGTGGGAGTGCCATGGTGCCCCTGGTGTCGGGGCAGCTGGACACTCGTGCTCTGCGGACGCCCGTTAGATGTCAACAGTCTTTAGAACCTTGTTTCAGGCTTCTACTGAAGGGGGAGCGAATAAGAGCTGTTTGAGTCAGGTGTCTGGCAGAATGCTATGAGCTAAGTCAGGCACGCGCCCGTGAGAGTGAGCTCTGTTCCTTTCCATTTCTAGAGACAAAGGAATTGTCCGGTTGAAACATTATTGAAGATTTATGTTAAAAACATCCTAAAGATTGATTCTATAGATCGTTTGACATGTTTCTACGAACTGTAATATAACGTTTTTGACTTTGTCTGGACTAAGTGCCTGCGCCTCTTGAATTTGTGAACTAAACAAGGTATTAGTAAACAAATACTAGGTATTTGGACATAAATGGACTTTATCGAACAAAACAAACATTTATTGTGGAACTGGGATTCCTGGGAGTGCATTCCGATGAAGATCATCAAAGGTAAGTGAATATTTATAAATGCTATTTCTGACTTCTTGACTCCACAACATGGCAGGTATCTGTATGGCTTGTTTTGGTGCCTGAGCGCTGTACTCAGATTATTGCATGGTGTGCTTTTTCCGTAAAGCTTTTTGAAATCTGACAGCGGTTGCATTAAGGAGAAGTATATCTTTAATTCCATGTATAACACTTGTATTTTCATCAACATTTATAATGAGTATTTCTGTAAATTGATGTGGCTCTCTGCAAAATCACCGGATGTTTTGGAAGCAAAACATTACTGAACATAACGCGCCAATGTAAACTGAGTTTTTTTTAGATATAAATATGAACTTTATCGGAACAAAACATACATGAAGTCCTATGAGTGTCATCTGATGAAGATCATCAAAGGTTAGTGATTCATTTTCTCTCTATTTCTGCTTTTTGTGACTCCTCTCTTTGGCTGGAAAAATGGCTGTGGACACTCCACAGTGTCCGATTTCAAAAAGGCTTTACTGCGAAAGCACACCATGCGATTATGTTACGTCAGCACCTAGTCACAGAAAACCATACAGCCATTTTTCCATGGTCAGAAATGCACTGTCTCAAACAAACATCCGGTGAAAGTGCAGAGAGCCACATCAAATTACAGAAATACTCATCATAAACATTGATAAACGATACAAGTGTTTTAAAACAACGAATAAAGATAAACTTCTTAATGCCACCGCTGTGTCACAGATTCCCCCAAAAAAGGCTTTACGGAGAAAGCACACGTTGCGATTATGTTAGGTCTGCACCTAGCCACAGAAACCTGGATGAAAAAGGGGGATGTTTGTAAGCCGAAGAACACCATCCAACCGTGAAGCACGGGGGTGGCAGCATCATGTTGTGGGGGTGCTTTGCTGCAGGAGGGACTGATGCACTTCACAAAATAGATGGCATCATGAGGCAGAAAAATTATGTGGATATATTGAAGCAACATCTCAAGACATCAGTCAGGAAGTTAAAGCTTGGTCGCAAATGAGTCTTCCAAATGGACAATGACCCCAAGCATACTTCCGAAGTTGTTGCAAAATGGCTTAAGGACAACAAAGTCAAGGTATTGGAGTGGCCATCACAAAGCCCTGACCTAAATATCATAGAAAATTGTGGGAAGAACTGAAAAAGCGTGTGCAAGCAAGGAGGCCTAGAAACCTGACTCCATTACACCAGCTCTGTCAGGAGGAATGTGCCAGAATTCACCCAAATTATTGTGGGAAGCTTGTGGAAGGCTACCCGTAACGTTTGACCCAAGTTAAACAATTGAAAGACAATGCTACAAATACTAATTGAGTGTATGTAAACTTCTGACCCACTGGGAATGTGATGAAAGAAATAAAAGCTGAAATAAATCATTCTCTACTATTATTCTGACATTTCACATTTTTTAAATAAAGTGGTGATCCTAACTGACCTAAGACAGGGAATTTTACTAGGATTAAATGTCAGGAATTGTGAAAAACTGAGTTTAAATGTATTTGGCTAAGGTGTATGTAAACTTCCGATTTCAACTGTAGCTCTCTCTCATTATATATACACTGCTCAAAAAAATAAAGGAAACAACACAATGTAACTCCAAGTCAATCACACTTCTGTGAAATCAAACTGTCCACTTAGGAAGCAACACTGATTGACAATAGATTCACATGCTGTGTTGCAAAGGAATAGACAAAAGGTGGAAATTATAGGCAATTAGCAAGACACCCCCAATAAAGGAGTGGTTCTGCAGGTGGTGACCACAGACCACTTCTCAGTTCCTATGCTTCCTGGCTGATGTTTTGGTCACTTTTGAATGCTGGCGGTGCTTTCACTCTAGTGGTAGCATGAGACGGAGTCTACAACCCACACAAGTGGCTCAGGTAGTGCAGCTCATCCAGGATGGCACATCAATGCGAGCTGTGGCAAGAAGGTTTGCTATGTCTGTCAGCGTAGTGTCCAGAGCATGGAGGCGCTACCAGGAGACAGGCCAGTACATCAGGAGACGTGGAGGAGGCCGTAGGAGGGCAACAACCCAGCAGCAGGACCGCTACCTCCGCCTTTGTGTGAGGAGGAGCAGGTGGAGCACTGCCAGAGCCCTGCAAAATGACCCCAGCAGGCCACAAATGTGCATGTGTCTGCTCAAACAGTCGAAACAGACTCCATGAGGGTGGTATGAGGGCCGACGTCCACAGGTGGGGGTTGTGCTTACAGCCCAACACCGTGCAAGACGTTTGGCATTTGCCAGAGACACCAAGATTGGCAAATTCGCCACTGGCGCCCTGTGCTCTTCACAGATGGAAAGCAGGTTCACACTGAGCACATGTGACAGACGTGACAGAGTCTGGAGACGCGTGGAGAACGTTCTGCTGCTGCAACATCCTCCAGCATGACCGGTTTTGGCGGTGGGTCAGTCATGGTGTGGGGTGGCAGTTCTTTGGGGGGCCGCACAGCCCTCCATGTGCTCGCCAGAGGTAGCCTGACTGCCATTAGGTACCGAGATGAGATCCTCAGACCCTTGTGAGACCATATGCTGGTGCGGTTGGCCCTGGGTTCCTCCTAATGCAAGACAATGCTAGACTCATGTGGCTGGAGTGTGGTCAGCAGTTCCTGCAAGAGGAAGGCATTGATGCTATGGACTGGCCCGCCCGTTCCCCAGACCTGAATCCAATTGAGCAATCTGGACATCATTCGCGCTCCATCCACCAACGCCACGTTGCACCACAGACTGTCCAGGAGTTGGCGGATGCTTTAGTCCAGGTCTGGGAGGAGATCCCTCAGGAGACCATCCGCCACCTCATCAGGAGCATGCCCAGGCGTTATAGGGAGGTCATACAGGCACGTGGAGGCCACACACACTACTGAGCCTKATTTTGACTTGTTTTAAGGACATTACATCAAAGTTGGATCAGCCTGTAGMGTGGTTTTCCACTTTAATTTTGAGTGTGACTCCAAATCCAGACCTCCATGGGTTGATAAATTTGATTTACATTGATCATTTTTGTGTGATTTTGTTGTCAGCACATTCAACTATGTAAAGAAAAAAGTATTTAATAAGAATATTTCATTAATTCAGATGTAGGATGTGTTATTTTAGTGTTCCCTTTATTTTTTTGAGCAGTGTATATATATACACACACACACACACAACCTCTTTCAGGTAATACATTCAATGCAGTATCAGCCTTGTATTTAGCATAATATGCATAATAAGCTTCTAACATGCTGACCGGACACGTCGCGTGKGCGAGCGTCGCAAAACAAATTTAGAAATCCATGTTATTCAATTATTGCACCCACACTGCTTGCACGCGCCAACGAGCGTCTGCGACGCCAAGGGCTAAAATAGAAGTCATTCCTATTTCTGACGCAGATCGCGCTGAAAGTCATCTCCTCATTGGTTTATAGAAGCAGGTACCCACGTACCATCTCCTCATTGGTTATACCCACGTGGGTGACTGAAAGACGAACTTTGTTGCCGGTTGTCGTGGTAATACAATGAAAGTTTAGATGCGATCACCATATAAGTTCAAAGATGAAAAATCCTGGAAGGAGGAGAGATGACTAGAAACGATTCGGTTGGCCGTTTTATGTGTGGAATAATTGTCGGAGTAGAGGTCCTTGTGCATTTCAGGTAAAATAACAACTCAATGTTTATGTCCCAGGACAAATTAGCTAGCAACAGCAAGCTAGCTAAATAGGACAAATTAACGTTAGCTAGCAAGTGCAAGCTAACTAGCTTAATTGCCATACATGTTTAATGCTTTTCGACCTGTCCCCAAATTAATGTCATTGGTTCAGAGTTTGTTTTGATATTTTAACCTGCGTGTCGTGATCACGTTTGGTGTGGGGGGGTCAAAATAAATTTATGCACGATAGCCGGTTTGGGTTCCGTGTAACTTACAGCCTCTGTCTCTTACGCAATCACCTGTATTCCGCTGGCCTCTTTAGCTCTTCGAGTCCCATGCAGGAAATGCTACACTACAATAGCTTGCTGGACATATATTTTTTTAAGCATTTCTTATACCAATAGACTATTCAAAAAGGGATGCAATCTCTTTTTTGCAGAACGTGAAATACAGCAGCCAATAGAACTCATGGGTAGTTTGAAAGAGCGAACACACAATGGCAGTAGGCTAAAGCAGTTATTTATTCAGACCCATAACCATTCAATCTTTGTGAAGAAAAGTGAAAGCCTTTTGCATCTAATTCTAGTTCTATATTATTCAAGGATGTCATTAGCAACAATAGAGAGAAAGAGGTAGGCTACTAACACGAGGGGAAATATTATGAAAGGTATACAGTACCAGTCAAAAGTTTGGACACACCTACTCATTCCAGAGATTCTTAATTTTTTACGATGTTCTAGATTGTAGAATAATAGTGAAGACAAACTATGAAATAACACATATGGAATCATGTAGAAAAATAGTAAAAATAGAACCCTGGAATGAGTTGGTTTGTCCAAACTTTTGACTGGTACTGTTTATGCGTCAGCCTACTAAAATAGGCCCTATTATACTCTATTTCAAAATGAAAAACAAATTCACTAGCCTATACTTGTAACTGTAGGTGTGTTGCACCAGAATCACATGTACTCTTCTGCTTCATCATGGTTTGAACAATGTGTGTAATCCCAGTCCATATAATACAATAGAGTACAGTAACTCACACAAAAAGATTAGCCTACTGGAGATAGTTTCATTTATTTACCCAAGAGAGCATATAGCTAGCCACATTTATGGGCTTTTGTTTTTCAGTTGTGCGTAATGTGCAGTAGCCTATATCATATATGTATTGGATAACAGCACGATCATTTGGCCTTTTTTGAGCTTGGGCTCAGTAAATGTCATTAATGTAGTGCTCATAAAATGTATTTATTATATGGTTCATCAGGTTCAGGGAGGATCAGGTTTGAATGTTCATTCTGATCAAAGCTCTAATCAAATCCAGACATATTTATATGCTTTATAACGCCATTGAATGACACTTCCTGTTTTTGTGAGAAATACCTTGATATCCGGACAAAAAGTGATTTATTCTCTGGATGGAACATTTGTAAAATACCAGGAAAATATTAAACCCTAAACACACACACACAAAAGCCAGGGCAAAAGCACAGGAACTGCAACAAGCTGAGGAAGACTGCAAGGCAAGGGGAAATGAGCAATGTCACAAGTTAGGAAAGCAGTGAGGGAAACAGGGTTGCGGGTTTGGAAACCATAGGAAATTAAAAATGGCCTGGTGAAGGAGGCTGTGAGATTACAGAGAGTGCGGTTATGCCTGTGATTGATGGCTGTTTGTAAAAACCCAGGTTATTACTTACAAGTGTCCAAAAAGGATGTACTAAGATTACTCCCTGGTTGATAACCAAAATAAGTGGACAGACCTGCATCCTAAAATGCTCCCTCCTCTGCACTCTGACTCCTATTTGTTGAACAATGACCGTAGCTAGCTGGCTAGTTAGACCCAGCCAACCCACAGCCTACACCTGGGCACGTACAGCTCAGTCTGGGAGGGCTGCCTGCCGTAGATCTCTGGGGTTTTCAAAGAGCTCCAGGATGAGGTGTTTTGTTGCTCCAGTCTTTCTCCTGCCCTGCCTGTCTGAAAGGAGGGAGTACAGCTAATTCTCTTGTCTGGGCTCTGCAGTGCCTGTGTTCTGGCAGGTCTGGGGCCTGTACAGGGGTTGGCCAATCAAAAGCCCCCCTGCCGAGACGCTTTGTTCCAGCCCAGCGCCCTGCTCAGGGGTGCGCCCCCCCCCCCCCACACACACACATAGCCACCGCTGAATACTGATGCAGCTGCCGCTCCACTTCTAAAGCTTAGCACAAACTCTACGCAGACGCAAGATTCAGAGTGTTGCAATGTTGTTTTGTCACAAAGGGGGCGGGTCCTTTGTAATAGACTCCGGCATTCAACATACTTTTTTACTTCCTGAAAATGCTCCGTATCATTCCTTCCGCAGCCGCGGGGGCAGTGTTGTCGCTTGGTTCCTTGATCTGATCTTTAGGCTATTCGTCAAAGTAGCCCATTTTGGATTGATAACCAAATATAATCTCAGCAACTGTTCAAATAGTAAACCAAACAAGAAGAATCCACCCAAAAAATTATTTTGTTTAGAAGTAATAACTAGTTATTACAGGCTATTGTGAATTGGTAAAACCTGCTATAGGCAACTTGCTAGCCATGTGCTTTTTTACTCTATGACCAAAACATGACATTCTATTTTTAGCTGATATGGGAATGAATCTACAAGCAGCACATCAAACCGGGATAATGTTGTAGGTTACACAGGCAAGTAGAAGAATATTGCCAGGGCATATTTTTGTATTATAAATCAGATCATTTCACATGGAGATGTGGGAATCTAAAAAGGCTAGCTAGCTTGCTTGCTATGTTTTTAGTCCAGGCCAAAGTGAGCTAGCCAGCCTGCCACTAGCTACTACTAGCAAGGGAAGGTGATACTTCCTTGTTTCCACAAAATGAAAAAACAAATTAAAAATGTTGCCATCGCCCCCTTGTGAATGGGAGTGGGACCAGCGAGCATATAATTTTATCAAAAAGTGTCCCCCCCTACTCCAAAAACAATCCCACTCCACCCATGTGCACGCACATAGATCAACAGAGTTATACTTGTAGTAAACTTAATCCCCCACCAGACTCCCTCCTCTCAAATACAGACCACATCTACACACACACCATCCTTATGCTCTGCTTCTCCCTCTTGCCAACATCCTACACTTTGTCCTTTTCTCTCACAATTTTCGCAGCGTCGGGAATAATGTATACAGACAAAAGGCCAACCCACACAAAGCATGCAATAATTTATGAACACAAAACAGAGGCTCATAAAATCCACCCACACACAATCATCACTCATACAGAGTGTGGTCAGAAAGGCGCTGGGCGGAAGGCTATAACAGGTGTCTCTCCATGCAATCTTCAAGTCTCGGAATAACAACCAACAGAACCAATCCTCTCAGCAGCACAATAGCAATGCTTTTCACACATTCAACAAGGCTGTGGTTCTTTCACTTCTCAGAGGATTTAAGAAGTAATGAATTCTAACCAGGACCTAAAATCAGAACACCAAAAATGTTACACATTTTCAGCAACGGAAAAGTAAAAAATGTTACACATTTTCAGCAACGGAAAAGTAAAATATTCAACACCCTTTAGCCTTAGTCCTCGCATTTCATCTAGTCAGCAATTACTGAAATGGCTATTTGTGAAATAATTGTTTTTTGGGGGCAGAACCAATCTTTTGTGTTAGTCTTCCAAAATTGGCAGGTATGAACTCTGACAGAAAGGGGAGGTGTATATGCCTTCCATGCTTAGAATATGTGTATTTATGATTGGGACTTGGAGACTGTCCCAATCACCCAACCCAACAGTCATTTGAAAATCAGCCAGTGTGGCCCTCCAGTAAAATCAATATCACCTGTGACCCATGGCTTGCCCTCAATAGCTGTGCCCCCCGCGGAGTGCGGGGAGGTGGTGCTCTGGGCCCTCTGTCATGCTAATGAGCGACTCTGCCCTTAACGACCCAGACATCTGCTGGCTGTGTGTGTGTCAAGCCCCACATTCAATTTGTTCCCCAGAAACAAAAAGCAGATAAGACCCTTGAGGCCAGTCAGGACGTTTGTGTGTATGCGTGCATAAACGGTGTTATTTGAAGAAGTGTCTGTACCCTTGTTATTGATGTTGTGTATGGGAAAGTGTGAAAGACATGGGAAACCTTGATTTAATTTAAATATGTGTGCAATCATTACTGCATTGACGAGTGGATGTCAGCTTTGGCTAGAGACAGGTGAAGAGGGTGCTCTTGTGTGTTCACTGTGTGCTTGTGGTGCAATGTGTGAGTAACAGAGCGATTGAGCAGGGGTGGGAGGGAGTTTGTTTAATGGGCGAGACAGGGGACCATGGGGATTAAGTTCCCCCAGCTGGAGGCTTTACAGAAAAGGCTGGGGGCTGTTCTGTTAATTCAAGTGGGCTTAATAATGCCTGTGCACCCTCTTCCCCTCCATCCCTCCCAACACTACATCAAATCTGGGAGGAAATGCATGATAAAGGGCGACAAGCAGGGAAGATGTGTGTGTGTGCGCTCATGCAAACTTGTGAGTCACAGCCAACATTGCTGTATAGCCAATAGGTTTGTGAGATTTTACTCCCATACTACTACATTTAGCAGTGTGTCCCATACTACTACATGCTGTTCTGTGGGTCCTATTTACAGCAGAAACTGCTTTGAAGATGCATAGGATTAAACAGGCTCCACACAATATGGTTAACTTCAAACATCTGGGTCAGACTGCAGCCACTTCCAAATTAAGATTTCTTCACTTAAACCAACGGATTCTACTGACCCACTATAGTGACTGAGCTCTTTAGGAAAAAAATTGCATATTCATTATTTAAATGGTGTTAATCTTTTCCCCGGGTCATCTGTCAACAATCCATCATCTGCCATTTGTTTATCTGTGTTACAACCAAATGTATGCAAATACACCTGGGTCTAACATCTGGCGTTGTCCCTGGTAACAGGGGTTTGAAAGATGAGTGATAGTTCTGTAACTGCTACACTCCTGCAAGAATCCTATGCACATTCAGTTTCTTAAATCCATTACAATTACAACACCTTAATTGCACGGGGGATGAAGGCAAAATAACTTCAATTTAATTGATTTACCATGATAACATGGAATATACTAGGCTAATTACAAAAATATATAAAGGTGAAACACTCTGCTTTAAGCACTCCTAGCTAAATCACCTTTGAGGCATTTCTGAACTGGGTGAGTTTGAGAGATCCATCTCCCCTGTCAGGCTCCAGTTTAAGTCTTCCATCATAACGGTTCTAATCTCTGACAGTCATATCTATAGCTGTCACATATTTCCAACCACAGGGCCTGTGGCAGCCCAGCCAGCAGCACTGTTCAGTTTGATTTAAAGAGGGCTTCAGCAGCACAGAGTGGAGGTGCAACATTAACTACTTATGCTCCAAGGGTGAACCAACTGCTGTAGCTCTCACAAAGCGTCGCACTAAATCCATAATCCACGTTTTTAATCCTGTGTGTTGGGTCTTAATACTCCAATCAAGTAGCATAAGGGCACTGAATTGGATTAGGGGGAAAAAACAAGCGACAAATGGCCAGGTTCTCACCTTGGTAAAGGTGACTGAACCCCAGTGCACCACGTCAGAGATGACTGGCTAGCTACAGCACCAAGGCATCTTCTCCAACCTAGGGTCATTGGAATTGCAGAAAAGTGGATGGAATCCCAGAATCAAATTCTTCTTCTTTTTTTTTTTTTAGCTAAATCAACATAAACGCAAATATACAAAGTGCAACATGTAAAGTGTTGGACCCATGTTTCATGAACTGAAATAAAAGACCACAGAAATGTTACCATACGCACACAAATTTGTTTACCTCCCTGTTATTGAGCATTTCTACTTTGCCAAGACAATCCATACACCTGACATGTGTGACATATCAAGAAGTTGATTAAACAGCATGAATATTACACAGGTGCACCTTGTGCTGGGGACAACAATAAGGCAACTCTAAAATATGCAGTTTTGTCACAACACAATGCCACAGCTGTCTCAAGTTGAGGGAGCATGAAATTGTCATGCCTGCAAGAATGTCCAACAGAGCTGTTGCCAGAGAATTTCATGTTGATTTCACTACCATAAGCCGCCTCCAACGTTGTTTTAGAGAATTTGGCAGTATACCTAACCAGCATCACAACCGCAGACCACGTCAGCTTAGGATCCCTACCTGCGGGATAGTCAGGGGGGGGGGGGGAACGAATTCTGATTGGGAAGACAGGCCCAGCCAGTGGGTGGGCCTATGCCCTCCCAGGCCCATCCATGGCTGCGCCCCTGCCCGGTCATGTGAAATCCATAGATTAAGGCCTAATGAATTTATTTCAATTGACCGATTTTTTTCTCTGAACTGTAACTAAGTAAAAAAAAWTWAAAAAAAGGGGGAAATTGTGCATGTTACGTTTATATTTTTGTTCAATATATGTGTTATTTATTGGAAGCTCTGTTTAACACCAGTTTGTTATGAGGGTAAAAGTCAGTGGTCGTATCCGAATACCCATACTTGCATCCTAAAATAGGTTGCCGTTTGAGTATGCAAAAAAGTTTAATAGTATGCGACATTTCGAAAATAGAATATACTTTAAAATGACAACAGCTGATCAATTAGATATAGGGATGCCCTTCCGAAATTAATGAATTGCAGGAAACAACGTAATAGTGCATGAGGCATTATCAGTATACGGAAATGTTTAATAGAGTATGATTTTTTTAAATGTTTTAAATCGAGTATGGTTCAAATGTCAGGAAGTTAAACTCATTTCTGCCATCTGGTAGAATTCAATGCACACTCTCCCACAGTGCATTGGAAGAGGTGGGCTGCGCGTGATAGGCCCTAGTTCTCTTCAAGTAGCCAACACTAGGCCAAATTGGGAAGACGCTGAATGTGTGGTGTTCAAATATACACCAAGTAGTTTTGTTCTCCTTACAATGATCACAAGTATTGCATCGTAGGCTACATCTTTGAAAATAAGTGTTGTTTTTTTACCCAAAGTGGATTTCTGTTCTCTTGGCCTTATAGTTTTGAACTAAATACTAAACAATCTTAATTTTTTGAATGTGTCGGTAACGGGTACTCAGGATGTGGCTGCGTTATTAATGTCATGTTAAATCAGGCCTTCTGATTTGAACATATGGATTGTTTTAGTTTGCAGGCTAGGCTACCTATTTAATTAATGGATCAAGCCGTAGCAGTCATTCTGATTTTGTTCCCAATGATCAGTGCTTTAGCGTATTGTTGTTGTCCAGCGGTTCTGAATTTGCAATGAACTCGACTGTCCACGTTCCTGTGCAACAGCCTTTTGATTTGAACATTTGAAAAGTTAAGGTGTGTGTATCAGGCTATTTGATTTCATTTGTTACAGCACTTTGGTTTCACGAATAAATGTTGAAATGGAACCAAATGATCCGTTTCTATCTTCAGTCCTTTTTAAATAGCAGACGGGCTATGGTATAGGTTGAATGTGATAGTCTGCCTATAACCAGCCTGACTAGGCCTATAATTCTTATTCTGTTTAGAGCAATTAATCGAATTGGAAAACGGGCCATTATCAGGCTGGTTAATGCGATGCATGTCTGGAATTTGGGAAAATTCACCCACACCTCGGCCGCCCCACCTACACAGCCAGTCGGGAGGAGCTACTGCGTGGCATACTTTTTTATTAAAATGGTACGTGCTACATAGTATGAAAAGTTGAGTCCATAGTATACCGTTTAAGTACGTAGTATGCTAACATGGTTATTTATTTTCGGACACAGCCAGTCATTATAGAAGATAGAATGGAGATACCTTTGGGTTGCAGGCCTATCACACAAGCTGTTCCACTCCTGATGCGGGTGAGAGACATAAAGAGGCTACCCACCAACTGTAATCAGGTTGAACTCTAATGCTGAGTCTAACTCAGTCAGCGGAGGGATTCTGGAGAGTGCGATGGGGAGCCAGTAAGATCTCACACAATTACGAGCGCTTCACTTCTCCTCTGCACACTGATGAGGTGTGAAGTGGCAGGAGCGGTCCTCTCAGACAACGCCAGCCTCAGAACAGAGCTGCATGCCGCGGCTGCACTGACTGATGCAAAAAGGCACACCATTCATGTCATGAGACATCCAGGCTCTAGCCTGTGTTAGAACTGGCGACGACAAATCAGTGCAAGTGTACCGCGGCAACATAATAGTCCTGCAAAGAACCTGTTCTCAACTGGCCTACCTGGTTAAATAAAGGTGAAATAAATAAAATTGGGMTTACCTACATTTTATTCTCAAGCTTTCATTTTCAGTTATATTTGAGCTCAATTTAGCACAAGTGATGTGAACATTTCAAAAATGGATGTTTACTGCAGTGTTTATTTTTTTATCTAAATGAATAGACAAATGTGTCAGTTGTGTGACCATGGGGAGAGAACCCGCTTTTTCCAGAGACCAAAGTTTGTTACCATGGAAACTTGGAATTTAGGAAATAAACTGGATGTTGGCCTATTCCAGTCATCAAAGGCAACCGACCACCAGAGTTACTTGTTTTCATGCTTGCAAATATGTGTTCCATTACCAATGTCAAGGCACAACATAAACCTGCTACATTTGGGTTGCAGGCCATGAATCACAAGCCAGTACCAGCACTAGCCTTCATTATTATTCTGGATACTCCGGTAGATGGATACTTCACTTACGTATTTTATTGTCAAGAGCAGGGATGGGTAACTCCAGTCCTCATGGGCCTTATTGGAGGTACACTTTTTGCCCCAGCTAACACACCTGACTCCAATAATCAACTAATCATGATCTTCAGTTTAGAATGCAAATACACAATAAAAATATAAAATGCAACATGTAAGGTGTTGGTCCCATTTTATGAGATGAAATAAAATATCCCAGAAATGTTCCATATACACAAAAAGCTTATTTCTCTCAAATTGTGCACACATTTGTTTACATCCCTGTTACTGAACATTTCTCCATTGCCAAGATAATCTATCCACTTGACAGGTGCAGCATTTCAAGAAACTGATTAAACAGCATGATCATTACACAGGTGCACCTTGTGCTGGGGACAATAAAAGGCCACTAAAATGTGCAGTTCTCACACAACACCACAGATGTCAAGTTGAGGGAGCGTGCAATTGGCATGCTGACTGCAGGAATGTTCACTTCTCTATCATAAGCTGCCTCCAACGTCGTTTTAGAGAATTCGGTAGTACAGCCAATCGGCCTCACAACAGCAGACCACGTGTATGGCGTCTTGTGGGCGAGCGGTTTGCTGATGTCAACATTGTGAACAGAGTGGGGGTATATGCTACAGACAACAAACACAATTGCATTTTATCAATTGCAATTTGAAAGCACAGAGATACCGGGACAAGATGCTGAGGCCCATTGTAGTGCTATTCATCCACTGCGATCACCTCATGTTTCAGCTTGATAATGCATGGCCCCATGTCGCAAAGATCTATACACAATTCCTGGAAGCTGAAAATGTCCCAGTTCTTCCATGTCCTGCATACTCAGACATGTCACCCATTGAGCATGTTTGGGATGCTCTGGATTGACATGTACAACAGCGTGTTCCAGTTCCCAACAATATCCAGCAACTTCGCAGAGCCATTAAAAGAATGGGACAACATTCCACAGGCCACAATCAACAGCCTGACCAACTCCATGTGAAGGAGATGTGTTGCACTGCATGAGGCAAATGGTGGTCACACCAGATACTGACTAGTTTTCTGATCCATGCACCATTTTTTTTTTAAAGGTATCTGTGACCAACAACGGTGAATACATCTGAAATCCACAGATTATGGCCGAATGCATTTATTTCAATTGACTGATTTCCTTATACGAACTGTAAGTCAGTAAAGTCTTTGAAATTGTTGTATGTTGCATTTATATTTTTGTTCAGTTTAAGTCAGCTGTGTTTGCTAGGGATAAGGAAAAAGTGTGGCACCACTCTGGCCCCCAAGGACTGGAGTTTCTCACCCCTGGTCAAGAGAATCACATAGACATCAGTCATTGTCAAACGAACTAACATCAAATTATAGGTCACTGGCAGTTCTGATTTCTGAAGTTTAATCAACATCGGACACGAACCAAGTCTCACTCAGAGGGTAAAATCAAGGGCTTGTTAATCCTTGAATGTTGCTATGGAAGGCACTTTTGTGCAAGTCAATAAGAACTTTTGGGGAAAGTTGATAAGCCCCCCCAGCATCTCCAAAGCAAATCTGAGGTTGATTTCAAGGTCAAAATAAGACCGTTGAGAATGTAGTTCCTGTACCATCCCTGCAAAGTCCCAACTTCTTCAATGTCATAATTTGGGGCTCCCTGTGCAAGTCATCTCTCCACTGCATACATGATTTTGTTGGGCTTCTATGCTTGTGTCTAAAGTAAAATAYCCATTCTCTCTAGTTACATTACCCATCTGGCTTGAAATCCAAATTCATTTACAATGCAAATCATGTTGATTCTGTACTGAACATTACTACTCTTGGAATTGTTTCACTGATGTTTGATGCAAAAACCTGGATATGAGCATGATTATGAATTAGTGTAAAACAACATGTGAAATCCCATTCAACATAGGCATGCAAATGTGTGAGCACAAGTAAATAGGCAAAATAAGGAACGCTGGTGGTTACGCATGAGTAACTTCTATCTGGTTTGGTAATCAAATTACCCCAGGGGGTGTCTGTTTAATTCAGAGCTGAAACGACATTTGACAATCCGCTTCTCTTGGTGTAGTGACATACTAAGGGCATAAAAACACTAGTCATGTCAAAAACCTTTGACATAATACAAAGTAACTAGCACGCGAAGTAACTAGCTTGCTCATTGTATAACTACCTAGCGAGATACAATGTAACTAGCACGCGCACACAAACAAGTTCAGTGCAGAAAATAATCCTAAAAAAAATGCAAGTGCGTCTGAATATTAAATTCACTTACTGAATGTCTGGATTGTGGAAACATCATGTCAATTCCTTGTTTATTGTTTTCCTTTCCAAATACGATGAATGAGGAAGATTCTAAATGCTGACACAAAAATATTAGCTTACGTTGTTCCTCTCTTTGTCCGTATTTGCAAGCTTGAATCTAGCCAAGAATCGCACGAGTTGACCAGATAGCTAGTTAGCTCTTGTCCCAAAATTGGTGATGCAGTTGGCGTTAGCTAACTAATATGTTTGTCCAGGTGTAGATCTTTCGACAGGGGTAGCCTAACGTTATTAGTTATCTGATTTAATTTCGTTCTCTCTTTGTTGATGAACTAGCTACAAACCTCAACCATTTGAATGGTCCTCGCTTAATTCTTCAAAGGCTGTCGCTCAAAATGATTCATCACTGTTGCTAGCTTTCAGCCTGTAGTAGCTAGCTAGGTCACGTTAGCTTACGTACTAGCCAAATATAATATGCATATATAGCTAACACTTATATTGATATGTCTTGTCGTGGTTTGTTTTGTTCAATCTTCATTCGCCGTGTATTTTAGCAAACGCAACAAAGCCAACGAGCTATATGTCCGCTAACACCATAAAAGCTTCAGTGGAAAAAACAGCTTGGTTCGCAAAAATAACAAAATGGACCTCCGGATTCGCTTAAGTTGAATCCTCCCCGTTTCTTCAAAACAACCAAAAAAATACCAAGTATTACGAGTAAACAGTTGTCGCAATAAAAGTATTTAAGCGTTAATCATTACAATAACAAATCGCGTTGGAAACTTTAAATGATACACTCGCTCAGCTTCAATATCTCGCAGAGCCCTAGCCGAACAGTCAATGTATGGCAGTTGCGGGGCTGAAGACATTCCATTCCTGGGGCAAGGTGCGACGTTACAAAACGCCCAACGTAGAACTCGAACGCACAGAACAAATCATATTCTATGGGAGAATCTCAATTGAATCCTCTTCGCGTCCTCTATCCTAGCCTCTTCAAAACTCATCGATTGAGGAAGCCAGAGGTCCAACCCCTTTCTCCTCCAATGGGGTTTGAGGCGGCGAGGAGAGAGGACGCGAGGATATGTAATTGAGATTCTCCCTTTGTCAATTGGAACAGTGTTCTAGAAAATGTATTTCTATCTGAAACTTTCTACGTTTCACTTCTGAACATGCCCAAACAACATCCCATTGGATGGCTAAAGAACTAGCGCCCCTCGTGGAAGTGAACACCAAAATTCCACTTAAAATTAGTAGAGTAGTTGCATTTGTGTGTTTTCTATCGTTTCCCACTGAGCAGTGGTATTAACAAATGTCAGTATTAACAAATGTCAACCACATAAGAAAATGCATCAAGTGTATGTTTTCTGGTTTCCTATTTGTTCAAATCATAAAACATCATACTGTAGGCGCTACATAGGCTATGTATCAAAAGCTCATTCGGAAATTGTTCATAATAAAGACAACACTAGCATAGAGTATAGGAACACATTTTATTCCAATTAAAAACAGATAATTTTTCTTTGAAGGAGAAGGCTATGAAAATCATTTTCATGTTTGAATGAGGTTCAGGCAACAGTGGTTGAAATGAAACATACAAAAGAGAAAAATGGCTAAAATACTGTAAATCAATAACCATTAGGACCCTTTTCTGGAGGGCTTTGCATTAATACCGTTTCCTCCCCTTCCACCCCCAACAAACACATGCAATTAAAATTACATTTAAAAACAGCAGTTCATCATTAATCCTAAATACAGAATAAAGTTGTCCATTTATCTTAATCATGTACTTAGTGTTTATTTGTTTTAAAAATTTGACCATGAAATACATATGTCCTTTTTATGATTTTTCACATTGGCACTTGTTTAGAGTCTGGCTCTACAAAGAAAGGGGATTGGCACACTCATTATTGTACATAATTTACATTTGTTATACTTAAAAAAGAAAACAAAATACATTACTTTCAATTTACACACCACTAGACAAAGTTTATTTAACCTCTTGTTTAAAAAATCTATCATATTAAGTGGTCCTAAATACAAGTGTTCAGGTAACGTCTGACTTACAAAAGAAACAAAAAAGATGCAAAGATAGCTTTTAGTATTTCTATGCATCAATCACATCAGTATCGATCTCAAGCAAAAGCATTAACCATCAAAAGTGTACACATCTCATAGTACCGACAAACGTGCTTGTAAGTTGCATGAATGCAGGCAGTCCCATTGCTGCAAAGCAGGTTCAGTGCATTGACCCGGAAGAAATAAAATATAATAGATCAAGTAAGGGGAGAGAACATCTGACATTCTAAAACACTATATTAATTCATTCACTGATTAATCCAGCTGCTATAGTATATTGCCCTTCCGGTACCTTCACTTGGCAAAGTATTACAATAAATAAAGCTGAAGTATAACAGGCTTATTTCAAGGGAAACGGTCTGGAAGAGTGGTCGCAACTGTTTGTATATAACGCTATTCAGTCTATGGCACGAACATGGTTCTAGTAGTGTATCCCTTCAACAAACCCCACAGTGCTGGTTTTAATGCTGACAGTACTTCTCTTACATGTTATCTTACTAGTTATTGTGATGTTCAATTAGTGTGCTATACAGGGTGGACATAACACTGAGCTACATACAACACACTGTCCATAGTCCATGTGGTGAAAACCAGGGTACTTTGTGTAAACCGACACACTGACTGTATGCCCATAGAAACAGCAGGGAGGGAGGCCTGCACTGGACCTTTTTTTGGGGGGGGGGGGCTGAAAAACCACACAGCACATCATACACCTCAAACCCACTGGACCACAAGCTGATGCAGGTGCCTACAGAAAAGAGAGTACAATGAAACAAAAGAAAAGCACAATCACTTACTGGGGGGTTACACGCATGAAGAGAGCCCAGCATGAGAAGAACTAAACCCTACCTATGCAAGTAAACCACAGGTCAAAAGGGGATGACTGTGCTTCTTGAGGTAACAGAGCAGCAGAGAAGCTGTAACCACTAAAACAATTCAAAAACAAGCTGCCGTGTTGGTGGAGATCTAAAGTACCAGAGGCAACATCTCAGTCCAGCCTGCTGACAAGAGACCTTCCTACTCCTAAGAGAGAACTGACAACTTGCCCACAAGCTCAACAAGGTCAACCAAGATCATCCATTCTGGCATATGCAATCATGAACAAAAGTCAAATTTTCTAATTTCTAATTAAGTCAAAAGCCTCATCTGCAGTTGCACAGGAAGCATTCATATTTCTGCTTTGTACGTACATTTCACAAATAATGTGGTATATAAAGTATTGGCTGTGGGGAAATTAATTAAAAGAAAGGCCTTCAAATGCATCCACCTGTGGCTTGGCCAAATGACAAGGCATTACAAAATGTCCAACATGTTTAAAACTTTTGTAACGTAATACTTCCCACCTGCAGTAAAAGCAAAATTTATAGGAGGCGAGTTTGATAAGGACTCACCCCGTTCCTGTCCAAAGGACCAAAAACTGCCCTTTAACAAAGTGACTTAACATGTTTTCATGTCTTAAAAATGGTTACCTTGTTAAATCATTTGTACACATTTTAAATGGCTTTTACAGAATTTTATGTTTTTACAAGGAAAAGTACTTTTATTGGTTGTTTCGATTGTTTTTAATATGTACTTTTTAACAAATTTAAATGTAATATTCAAATGCTGTTTTTATGCTTTTATGCCATTTTTATGTGTATAAATGTTGTAAATATATAAATGAGCTGTTTTAAAAGGAAATGTGACAACTTTTCCAAAATATATATATTTTTATAGAAATGTCCATTAGTTACACCAACTCTGGTGTTTATGTTATGAGGCAATGTATAGGGAAGGTAAAAGTTGGATCTTTCAGCCAGGCTAGTATACAGTGGACATATTAGTAAAGGGGATTGAAGAGTATACTCAGGATATACCCAAAACATCCCTAGGTTGCAGTTCAATATACTTGTAAATGCACAGCTAGAGCTTAAACAGAGCACAGATAACTTGGCAGGGTAATTGCTTGCCAAGTAGAATGAGAAATACTTGGCACCAAACATACAAGATATGAACAACAAGTCTGTCATGATGATAACTAAAGTTTTTCTGTTAAGTTTCACCTGACCATTCTAACCCAAAGCTCTTTGGAGTGCAAATAGCACCGTGGCAATCAAACGTCTTTCTACAAAATACCCCTGTCCAATCCCAGTCATGGTCATTCTTAGTGTACAAAAGTGAAGCATAGAAACATGATTAGCAGGGGATGTAAAACTAACTACCCACAACAATGGAGTCAAGTCACGCTGAAGAAGACATGATTCGTGACATGAGTGGCAGGTGGAAAAGGAAGAGGACACTGAAGATTGGCTGAGACAGGCAGCTGTGAGACCCCCATCACCTTGTGGTTTTACTAGGCTCTGCTCTGGGCCCAAATGGGCTGTTAAAAGTTTACAGGCAAATATCCAGCAGAAGTCATCCTCCAATGCTAACTGGTGTCCCTGGACAGTTCGCACTCTGAACCTGTGGCAATAGCCTTCCATCTGGCGTCAACACACCCCAACACTGGCTCCCTGATTCAGAAAACCACTTTAAATTGCACCTATTGCACTATATCATCCATATAGTCATTTCATTCTGTCAACTTTTCTAGTAATAGCCCTAGTAATGAAAACTCACCTGAATTATGTTGCAAAAACAAAATAGCAAATCTATTGACATTGTTAGCTATGGAATCTTAAGAACTCTAACCAAGCAAGAGATGAGATATGGGATAAAAAAGAAAACCAAAAAAAATCTTACATTTCAAAAATGCAAACACGAACCAGTTAAACCTTCAACCACTGATAAGTGTCTTTTTTATTTTACTATTTGCATAAAGCGCCAACCCTAAATGGAAATTCATCTTCTCAAGCATTTCAAAATTGAAATGGAACAGAACTGCAACAAAGTATGAAGTCTCTAACGAAAGGTAAATGACTTGCCGATGAAACATGTTTTTACAGCAGTATGAACCCTCCCCCTCCCCATCTGATGGAGACACCTGGATGGAAGCAGGGAGGAAGAGTCAGACCAACAACATCTAGAGATCTGGTCCATAAATTAAACAAAAAAATATATATACTATTTACTCTTAATAATCACTACTGTTTCTCAAAATATTGGCCAAATTGGAAACAATATCCAATGCCTTTCCAAAAAGAAGCTGCACTGACAGTGTGTGGAGGACCAGCTTGTGACTTAAGTTAGCTGGAAAGCGGTAGTAGCAATTGTAGTAATCAATAAACTAAAACAATTCTTAATATACACAGATCAATTTACTTCATCTCTCCCACCCTTGCTCTGTCTGTGTGTGAGCATCCACTTGCTTGTATTACACACACGTTTTACATTCAACAGTGCAAGGTGTCTTCCAGTCTGGGGGAGGTGTGTGTTTTTCCACACACCTCAAAAGACCATGTAGAGTAGATCTTCCCAACACACCTAAGCACCACCTGCCCCTGCTCTGATTCAATTCTATGCAGTTACCCACAACCCCCTGGTGGGTCCCCAGCCCCCACTCCTACCCTGTAGGCAGAGGTGAAGGGGGAACGACGACACCGGCTTTTCTGTTCTCCAAAACCTCAGCTTTCCTTCCTTTAAATCCCACCAGCACACAAGCCACCAAATCAAAACAGAACTCCACCCCCCCAAGCCCCCCCCGCTCCTTTAAGAGGGGTGACCCAGAGGCCTGAGCCGCATCGGGTGACAAATGAGACCTGTCAACCACCCAGGCAGGTCATGGCAGCCTTGGAGCAGATGTGTGTGTGTGTGTGTGTGTGCCATCAGGAGGGGCATGGGCTGCAATAGGAAGAGAGGAATGGGGGGGGATGACTGGAACTGAAGAAACACACCCAATTAAACCATAGACAAGGAGCAGGAGAATGTTGGGGCCATGGGTGGATAGAGCCTGGGATCTATTAAGAGTGTGTGTGTGTTTGTATTTATATATTGGTGCATGTGTTCACATGCGTATTTTAGTGCAGACCTGTGTACTGTTAAATTTGTTGGTGTATAGATGTGCACTCTGCTGTGCGTGGGATGCAGGTCTCTCTCTCGCTCAACTTCCCTCTCTCTCACACCAGGTTGTACTCTTTGAGGTTGAGCTGCAGGATGGTGTCTTTGACAGCGGCGAACACAAAGCGGATGTTCTCCGTGTCCGTGGCGCAGGTGAAGTGGGAGTAGATGATCTTGTCGCTGTCCGGGTTCAAGTCCACAAACATCTTCAGGATAAACTCCCGGCCCGCCTGGGCGTCTCTCTGCGGACCTGGGGGTACACACACGGGTGAATGCACACACACACACACACTTATTCCAAAGCCACAGGCAACGGGTACACATCACTGGGTCCCTGTTCTACCGGCGAACACAAATGGCATTTCAAATTGAATTGAAGAGACGTTACACATGATCTCAAAAGGTAAGTGATTTAAATCCAAGAAAGAAAATAAAGTACAATGCAGAAAAACTTCAGTTAACTATTTACAGGTGATATATACAGACAATACGTATAGAAAGGGGCAGATCAGCCTATGGTGTATAATATCAGGATGCACTACTGCAACACGCTTCGAATACTAGTCTTCAGGAAGCAATGTGGACAGAAGCTTGTCTCTACAAATAGAAGTGGGGACAATATAAACCATATACAAAATACGTACAACGTTATCACGTCAATGTATAAAGGCAACATGAATAATAGTGCACAAGAATAAATACAAAGTTAGTGCATAAAAGGAGGGTCTATTTGAATAGCGTGCGTGAAAGGCAGCTTATGCACTGATGCGTAAAACACAAAGATGCACATAATAAGGGTTATCAAATAAAGTCTGTGGAACATGGAAAAACAAGGCTATATGGATCAACTTTACTCACTCTGAGAAACAAGCGCTTAACAATCTCCAGAATGACATCTCTATAGTAATCTGCCCAGCGGACAAGGGAGTGGCTGTTACGGTACAAGACTACTCTGTCTATAAGACTGAAATACTCAGGCAACGGAACTATCAGATATTCTATAAGAGACTTACTACAAACCCCACAAAACTGCTTTTGGCTGAAATTTAGCAAACTCTCACTGAGGGCCTGCGCAAAGATGAAATCACCAAAAGAGAACAGATTGTTGGTGCATAAAAACAGTGCCACGCCGGTAATCTACACAGTTCCTAAAATACACCCCAAAAATATCTGAATCCCTGGACGACTGATAGTGTTAGGCAATTACTCCCCTTTGGAACCCGTCACAATTCGTGGACTACTACATCAAACCATAAATACCTCTGCCCTCCTATGTGAGACTCGTCTGACCTTATCTTACCTGCAATAGCGCCCACCCAATACACACGTCGTCACTCCGGTCTCCTTTGATGTTGAATGACTGTATATCAACATCCACCAAAATGTTTGAAAAGGACTTCTACTTTAAATGAAAAGGACTTGCAACGGGTGCTGCTATGCTTTCGAAATATAGTGTTTGACCCCCCAAGTCAACCCTTTCCTACCGAAAGCAATGGGTTGGTACAAGTACATAGACAACATACTGATGCTGTGGACAGGTAGTGACCAAAAAACTTTGATTTGATTTATAGAAAAGAAACCGAACACATTACTATTGGTTACCAGCTACCACCCGAGCACACAAGACAATCTCCCTGTCGGGCAGTTTGCTCGTCTCAGGAGACCGTGCTCGGACAGAAGTAAGTTAATTGAAAAAGCCAATGACATGAAATAAGGTTTACGGAGAGAGGATACAGTCAAAATGTCATTGATCATAACTATTGCTGAAAAAACTTAGGTGTTATGGATTTGCATCCTGTGCCTTATGGATTGAGAGTTACGCATCTAAAAGAAGGCAGAGAGTTTTCCTCAATGGAAGCCTATCTCATGCAAATTCAGTTGAGTGTGGTGTACGCAGGGCAGCCGGCCAGGGCCATCGTTTTCTGTTTTTACAAATGACCTTCCACTGACCTTGAATAAAGCATGTGTGTCTATGTACGCTGACGACTCAACAGTATACACGTCGGCTGCAACAGTCAAATAAATAACTGAGACACTTAATATAGAGCTCCAGTCAGTTTTAGAATGGGTAACTAGCAATAGGTTGGTGCTAAATCTGTCAAAAAGTATAAGCATAATGTTTGTGACTAATCACTCACTCAATGCTAAACCTCGTTTAGATCTGAATAATGTGGCTATTGAGCAAGTTGAGCAGACTAAACTGCTGGGTGTAACCCTAGATAGCAAGCTGTCATGGTCAAAACAGACTCAATGCTGCTAAAATGGGAAGAGGTCTGCCCATGATAGGGCATTGCTCTGCCACCTTGACATCTCAATCGACCAGACAGGTCCTGCAGGCCCTAGTTTTGTCACATCTGGACTACTGCCCAGCTGGTCATGTGCGGCAAAGGAGGACATAGGTAAATTGCAGTTGGTCTAGAAGAAATCAGCACTTATCTCACTTAGATGTACACGGACGGGAAGTGTCAGTAACATGCATTTCAGTCTCTCCTGGCTCAAAGTTGAGGAGAGATTGACTGCATCACTATTGGTCTTTGTGCGAGATATTGATGTGTTGAAGATCCAGAACTGTCTATTCAACATTTGGCACACAGTCCGGACACTCATCGGTACAACACAAGACATGCAACCAAAAGTCTCTTCACACTCCCCAGATCCAGAGCAGAGGCTGGGAAACGTACAATATTAAATGAGCCATGACTACAACTCAAGTAACTCTAGGTAGCAATAGAAACAGTTTCAAAAGACAGATAAAAGAATACCTTGCTGCACAAAGGGGACTGTGAAGAGACACAGCCATTTTATCTATCTTGTATTGTAATTTCCACTGTCCTATGTATTCGACCTAGATATTGTGTGTATGTACTGATATGTAGTTTATGTGTGACTGTTTAAATGTATGTATTTCAGTCATTGACTAATAATTTTCTATAATATGTATTATGTCATGTGGACCCCAGGAAGAGTAGCTCATGCTTTTGCAGTGGCTAATGCGGATCCTAATAAATACCAAAATGTCATAAAATCAGCATACAAGAGTGCTTTATTCACACAGCGATACTGCTCCAACCAAGAAAAAAACTGAAGTATCCAATACTCCCCAGGCCAACAAAATAAAAGTCCTACACAATCATTGGAGTGAAACCGTCATTGATAAACCCCTTTGTGGTAGGCTTGGGCGGTATACCAGGGTATTTGGAAATAGCCACGGGATGGTTTTTCAATACTCTCCAACCTACTTATTTGAAGCTTATTTATGAAGCTTACCGTAGTTCCCCAGAACAGATGAGCCAGTCACATGCGTGTTTGTAAATAGCACAACGGGAGAAAGCGGGAGCTGGTGAGTCCAGCTGTGTATTTGGTTTAACTTGCTAGTTATCTAAGTAAGTGGCTGAATTAATAAGGAGACGGGCCATCATGTAGTGTTAGCTTTCTACCGTGTTTGAGAAGTCAAAGACCTTTAGAGGAGTTCTGTATAGCTGTCACTGCTATCTTGATTTCGTCGCAGGGTTATTTTTGAGCCCCTCAGTCAGCTCCTCCCCCCTCTTCTCGGAGGAACTAGGTCCAGAGCCAGTTCTTCCTTCAGACAAGCATGTTCATGTCTCTTGTTCACATTTGCTTGTAAATGTCCAAACACAAATGTCATTAGGTAACTACTACCTATACTTGTATAACTTTATGAGTTGGATTGCCTGTCTCTGCAATTAGTTTATTTTTGTTTGCGCTTAATTGCAGTTAAATACACTATATATACAAACGTATGTGGACACCCCTTCAAATTAGCGGATTCGGATATAACAGTCACACCCGTTGCAGCAGACAGGTATATAAAATCGGGCACAAAGTAATGCAATCTCCAGGCCTTACTGAAGAGCTCAGTGACTTTCAACGTGGCAACGTCAAATTTTTGCCCTGCTAGAGCTGCCCCAATCAGCTGTTAGTGCTGTTATTGTGAAGTGGACATGTCTAGGAGCAACAACGGCTCAGCCACAAAGTGGTAGGCCACACAAGCTCACAGAACGGGACCGCAGAGTGCTGAAGTGCGTAAAAATCGTCTGTCCTCGGTTGCAACACTCACTACCGAGTTCCAAACTGCCTCTGGAAGCAACATCAGCACAAGAACTGTTAGTCTGGAACTTCATGAAATGGGTTTACATGGCCCGAGCAGCCGCACACAAGCCTAAGTTCACCATGCGCAATGCCAAGCGTCAGCTGGGGCGGGGTAAAGCTCGCTGCGATTGGACTCTGGAGCAGTGGAAATGCTTTCTCTGGAGCAATGAATCACGGTTCACCATCTGGCAGTCCGACGGACGAATCTGGATTTGGCGGATGCCAGGAGAACGTTACCTGCCCAAATGCATAGTGCCAACAGTAAAGTTTGGTGTAGCAGGAACAATTATCTGTGGCTGTTTGTCATGTTTCGGGCTAGGCCCCTTAGTTCCAGGGGGAAATCTTAACTCTACAGCATACAATGACATTATAGACGATTCTGTGCTTCCAACTTTGTGGCAACATTTTGGGGAAGGCCCTTTCCTGTTTCAGCATGACAATGCCCGCATGCACAAAGCAAGGTCTATACAGAAATGGTTTGTCCAGATCAGTGTGGAAGAACTTGACTTGCCTGCACAAAGCCCTGACCTCAACCCCATCAAACACCTTTGAGATTAATTGGAATGCCGACTGCGAGCCAGGCCTAATCGCCCAACATCAGTGCCTGACCTCACTAATGCTCATGGCTGAATGGAAACAAGCCATCCAGGAGAGTGGAGGCTGTTATAGTTTGACGAGCAACATACTTTTGGTAATGTAGTGTACCATAGGCTTATCTGCCCCTTTTTACATGTAGTCTCTGTATATATTACCTATAAATATCTTACTGAAGTTTTTCTGCATCGTACTGGCCGCCTACATTGTTTTCTTTCTTGGATTACCTGCCATTACTTAAATGCAAAAATAATTATAGAATGTAAAGCATGTTCTACCCATTTGGTTAATAGATCGTGTGAATTTGTTTTGCATTGCAGTTCATTGTCTAGCCACATGGTGTCCCTACATACTAACAAAACAAAAAAAACATTCAGGCACATGTTCGTGCCACCTTACCTAAAGACTTAAAAATGTTTTAAAATTAACAATGTTACAATACAGAAATGACTATAATATGCATTATATTTGACAATTTGCCTTAGTAACTGCCATGGTACCGGACATGCCCACATTGGCCAGTGCAGCGAGTTAGTAGATAGGATAAAGGTAAAGAGTAGTTTACCATCAAACTCAGGGAAGTAGTCGACCAGGTGGGAGTAGATTATCTTCTCCTCTAAGAGGTCCTTCTTGTTGAGGAACAGGATGACTGAGGAGTTCTGGAACCAGGGATATGTGATGATGGTCCGGAACAAAGCCTTACTCTCCTCCATCCGATTCTGACAAAGAAAAGGAAAGGGAGAGGGATCAGGACAGACAGAAAAGGGGAATGGTCAGAACATTTTAACAGATGTACAACCTCTGGAACCTACACATTTGCACAATGAGGGCTTTTTACTTGTTATATAAAAATGTGTGGACAAATACTGACCAACATGATAAATGAGACCAATCAGACAGGTTTGAATGAAAAACAAACATATGTTTTTCTTCTACGTCATGCAAAAGAATTTGAAAATATGCTAATCATTAGCATTTTGTGTCTCTAAAATCAACCAATTTATTCCTTCCAATGTCACCCATTGGCCCTAAAACTTGAGACAGTAAATTATATTTTCCTATAAAGAAACAATCCTTCTGTCAGAGAAATTATTCCAGCTTGGCCTAGCATTTTTTCCATTGTGAAAATGTGCAACAACTGCCCTGCATACCACTATTTCAGTATCCAGAATCCACATATGGATGCGTTTATGTAATTTATGAGCGCATACACTACACGACCAAAAGTATGTGCTCGTCGAACGTCTCATTCCAAAATCATGGGCATTAATACGAAGTTGGTCCCCCATTTCACCACATTAAAGTGGATCCAGCCTGCATATCACTCAATTCAGTGTCATTTGAAATACATGACTGCTCAATAAAAATGTAATGATACTGTCAAGTGGAACATTCATACCCTTTCTGAAAAAACAGGCTTCTGGCAAACAGTTGTGGCAAATGTTTCGCCAATTTGCAAATTTTCACATGCAAATTACTTTTGTGAGAAACTTGCAGAAGATTTGAGGCAACTTGTGAACTTCTGGCAAACAATTCTGTGAAATTTGTGGCAAACATTTTGCTGCAAATTTTCTGAAAACTGATTATGAATATGCAAATTAGATCAGGTTTTTAGTTACTTTGAGTATCAACAATATTACAATGTCTGATCTACATAAACCAAATATATAACTTTAAATGAACTTGCTTCCCACAGAGAAAATACATTGAATACATGTTTAGTTAAAGGGATACATCTGGATTTTAGGAATGAGGCTCTTTATCTACTTCCCAAGTCAGACGAACTCATGGATACCATTTATGTCTCTGCGTGCAGTTTGAAGGAAGTTGCTACATAATGATAGTTAGCAATTGCACTAGCGCTAGCATAATGACGAAGTCTACGGCATGCTAGCAGATACCATAGCCTTCCAGTCATTGCACTAACGCTAGTTAGCATTGACTCGCAAACTACCATTAGCTTCCTTTATTCTTGACACAGACATATAATTGGTATCCACAAGTTCATCTGACTCTGGGGAAGTAGATAAAGGGCCTCAATGCCAAATCCCGAAGTATTCCTGAATGCCTAAATCCCGAAGTATTGCTCAATGCCTAAATCCTGAAGTATCCTTTCAACAGATAATTTATCCAATACAACTTTTTCCATCTTACAATGAAAACATTATTAACATTAATATTAAAAGAAAGCAACATCTTCACCTAAAAATACAAGTGTTTAAAAAATCRAACAAATCATTAGTTAGCTAGCGGGCTATTACATTAACTGCGCAAAAATATGATAGCTAATGTTAGCTAGCTAGCCAGCCAGCGGCTCTGACTCATTGAAACTGATAAAGCAACAAAATATGTTTCACTCTATCCTATAAAACATTACATACATATTGCTAACTTGGCATAAATTAGCTAATGCAATTTAAAGTTTATTGGAAATTTTTATTAATAAATTACACTCACCGGACAACTTCAGTAGTTAGATCACTTGGTTTCCAATGGTACAATATTAACTTTGAAATCATCAGAATGTAAATGAAGAGCAAAGACTGAATATTTCCCAAATTGTTTATTTCATCTTTTTATGTAGCTACAACATTTACATGAGACAAATGTGAACACTATGGGTATGTTAACCGTAGGATGTTTAAAGGGGCAACTACAGAATTTACATAAACCAAGTGATAAGTGAGCATTCAACCAGTAGAAGTTTAAAAGAGAATGAACAGAATATAAATAATGAAAACAAACAAAATCAAACCCAGTTCTATTTCCTTTTTGAGTGAACTTTGGAGAAGTCCTTTGTCCAAATTGTTGAACGCATGCAATGAAAACACAAAACATTAAGACGTTGAAAGATGTTCTCTCTATTTTGGCATCTTTAAAGGTAGAGTCAGCGGGCTAACGGACAGGTTTGGCATTGGAAAAACAGGTAAACTGTTACAAAATTGCCTTGATGTTGCTATGCTTCTCACTGAAACTGGCCTTCTATATTTGTTTTCAGCAAGGAAAATGTTTCTGCCTTCTGCTATATAAACAAACGATGTAGCTAGCATAAACTGGGACTTAGGCCTACCAAATCTACCTTTTAAATGTGTGGCCAAATGTTCCTAGACAGCTACAGTATGAGATTTTTCTCCAGCCAAGCCTCAACACAATTGATGTAAACTAAACTAATTAAGATCTTTATTCTAGACTGGGGACTTCATCAAGAACCAGTGGCCTTCTTCCTGACTCAGATGTACAAGGCTTGGTCAGAAGAAAACCTAACATTGAGTTATGCCTAATATGGCAATTCACATTTTTCCAAAATGAATTATTAACTTATATCAAGGCCATGCATGAAACAAGTCTTGACCTGGTGCACACATTTCTCTGTCCTCAGTTTAATTGAAGGCCTCAATCTAACTGACTGCTTCTAGAAAGAAAGAGGAACAGCGATCAACATGAGCGAGCTACTAGTACATTTCTTTTGAAAAGTACTTGCATTTGCTTACCTTTTCAAGCTTCAAGACAATACACTCATTCATCACAAAAAAATTGTGTTATGAGTGAGAGCACCACAAACATTTCCTGGGTGTTGATGCATTCTCTTCCAACACCACAGGATAGGGGAAGGGTATTCTGCAAAAATTAAGTTTTGTTTTGATATCAAGTCAGTTTATATTGTTGCTACCTTAGCTGTTGTGCTAGCTAACATGCTAACACTACTGAACTGTGATGCTAGCATATTGACATGCATATTGGTATTAAAAGAAATCAACATCTTCACCTAAAAATACAAGTGTTTAAAAAATCCAACAAATCATTAGTTAGCTAGCGGGCTATTACATTACCTGCAAAAAATATGATAGCTAATGTTAGCTAGCTAATGTTAGCTAGCTAGCCAGCCAGCGGCTCTGACTCATTGAAACTGATAAAGCAACAAAATGTGTTTCACTCTATCCTAAAAAACATAACATACATATTGCTAACTAGGCATAAATTAGCTAATGCAATTTAAGGTTTATTGGAAATTTTAATTAATAAATTACACTCACCGTACAACTTCGGTAGTTAGATCACTTGGTTTCCACTTCCAACAGATTTTTCTTCTCCTCCTGACTGGTTGTCAACGGTTACTGGTAGTGGAACTCGTGTGTTCATCAGAAACAACTTCTAAGTGGTATAGGTATACTACGAAGCAAGCGAGAACTACTCAGGCTTTTATAAAGCTAGACAGCTTCAGTTAGCTTCACATTCCAGGTCAGGACGGTGGACATTGCTCATCTGCCTGCCGCTAACTCTAGCAGGCTTTTAACTGTGCGTGAATGTCGCACATGGCTAGTTGAAAGCCAAACTCTCCATTGTAACAATCAGGGTTGCCAACTCCTCAGTAAGGAAAGTAGCTATTGGCTGTCCTAAAAGTTGCTAGAAGTCGCTAATGACGTCATCAGCTAATTTGCATAATTGGCCATGTGCATGTAATTGTGATGGACACTGTAGGAGAGAGGAATAACATCGTGGGAGAGACAAAAAGTGAGTAAAAAACACCCTAAATATGTTTAGAAGTACAAATGAACTTTCTTCTGTCGATTCTTGGTTTTTTTTATGTCACAATTCCAACCCTCCTCCTTTATCCGGGCTTGGGACCAGCAAAAGTGACCCAAAAGAGACACTCTGGCAGAGTTAAAGTTTTTTATTTTATTTATTTAGTTTTTTAGTTTAGTTTTCTTAATTTGGTTTGTTTTTAACCTTATGGTCCACTTAGGAGCCTACAACAAGTCACAGTAAAACATGAACATTTTTAACCATCATTTCTTTTTGTATACAATTTACATTAACAATCTAACGGACCAAAAAGAGATAATAGAAAAAACTGTCAATGGCAATGTGAGAAAATTATGGTAACTAGTCTGGCCCTAATTCGGGTTATTTTTTATGTAGGCCAGGGCGGGATCAGCCAGCAGCGGCTTCCCGCATGCGCGATTCATTTGCAGTCTGAACGCGGAGGGGTGAACATCTCCTGCTCTGACTGCAGCTGGGAGGGACTGGGCCGCCTGTGAGTGCTTTGGGACGTGGTGGGGCTCACGGCAGCACCCGCTGCTCGTTGAGAAGAGTAAGACGATACGTGCTTTCACGTCAGTCTCCAAAAGTCTCCAATAAAACCAGAAAAAGTTGCTACATTTGTCGCTAGTCACTTTTTAAAAAATTTGTCGCTAGAGGGGTCTGAATACTTGCTAAATATAGCGACAAAGTCGCTAAGTTGGCAACACTGGAGAAAATGCTAAAATAATCAAGCCATGGGCGAGTCAGTGCCACTTTTTCCATTTGTGCCGAAATCAAAATCAAAGTTATCTTGCAAATTCAGCAGGCTATATGGTGTGAAACAGGCTTTTAGAAGTGCGGTCTTTATTTTATTACTTATCGTCATGCAGTCTTTGGTGTGATTTGGTGTATACAAGCACATTTGTATCCACTCCTATGGATAAAAGAACTGTATTAAGTCAAAGAAAAGTTTTACTGTGCACGTTTCAAATGCATTCGGTCATTACTAAATGCCTAATGTGATAGATATTTTAATCCCCCCAAAAACATTTGATTATATTTAAACAGTCATCTTCCTCAAATGAAGTGGATGATGACAATCTTTGCCAGGAGGGAATCTGATTTCATAAATGAAGTTGGCCCTAAGTGGTTAGTTCAGAGCCCTATAATAGGAATTTAGTTTGAGGAGTTAGCAAGGTAACTTCGGTCAACTCTGAAAACAACTTCAGATAACCGGTACCACGAAAGTGGCTCACCTTTTAGCCAGGTACATTTCTATGGCAACAAATCCTTCAGATCTAACCTCCACTAGTGACAATGAATACTGCATTATAGGTGCCATTTATAGGAAATAAAGGTGGGGTGGTGATTAGATTTATTACTCCCATCCCCCATTCTCCAAAAAGTTCAAGAAATATAGAGTTGAAAAATGCATAATTGGTGGAGTAATGTGCAATCTTAGGGTTAACTGTGCATTAACTGTGTAAGTTTAAGTCTGTGAGAGCAGATCTTTGGCACCATTATTTAATCACATTCTCCCTAGCAGAGAAACGTATCCAGTCTATGTGTAAGGAGGAGGGCCTGCTCTGCTGCTCCTGTGACATGTTTACTGTCAGATCAGCTAGATCCAGTGTTGAGAGCAGAGCACGAGGGTGTGGATGTCTCTACCCTACCTGATACTCCGCTTTGCTCTGCCTGTAGCCCATTGCTGTATGAAACTCGTTTCTTGTTCCAAACCAGCTCCCTCCGATGACTAAACAGCCTGATCATATCATAGTTTTTCTATTTTCTACATTGTAGAATAATAGTGAAGACATCAAAACTATAAAATAACACATATGGAATATGAAACTATATGAAACTCACTAAAAGTGGCAGTAATAAAGCCTCTCTTGAAAAAGCCAAACCTTGACCCGGAAAATATAAAAAACTATCGGCCTATATCGAATCTTCCATTCCTCTCAAAATGTTTAGAAAAAGCTGTTGCACAGCAACTCACTGCCTTCCTGAAGACAAACAATGTATACGAAATGCTTCAGTCTGGTTTTAGACCCCATCATAGCACTGAGACTGCACTTGTGAAGGTGGTAAATGACCTTTTAATGGCGTCAGACCGAGGCTCTGCATCTGTCCTCGAGCTACTAGACCTTAGTGCTGCCTTTGACACCATCGATCACCACATTCTTTTGGAGAGACTGGAAACCCAAATTGGTCTACACGGACAAGTTCTGGCCTGGTTTAGATCTTACCTGTCYGAAAGATATCAGTTTGTCTCTGTGAATGGTTTGTCCTCTGACAAATCAACTGTACATTTTGGTGTTCCACAAGGTTCCGTTTTAGGACCACTATTGTTTTCACTATATATTTTACCTCTTGGGGATGTTATTCGAAAACATAATGTTAACTTTCACTGCTATGCGGATGAKACACAGCTGTACATTTCAATGAAACATGGTGAAGCCCCAAAATTGCCCTCGCTAGAAGCCTGTGTTTCAGACATAAGGAAGTGGATGGCTGCAAACTTTCTACTTTTAAACTCGGACAAATACAGAGATGCTTGTTCTAGGTCCAAGAAAAAAGAGATCTTCTGTTAAATCTGACAATTATCTTGATGGTTGTAAAGTCGTCTCAAATAAAACTGTGAAGGACCTCGGCGTTACTCTTGACCCTGATCTCTCTTTTGACGAACATATCAAGACTGTTTCAAGGACAGCTTTTTTCCATCTTACGTAACATTGCAAAAATCAGAAATTTTCTGTCAAAATGATGCAGAAAAATTAATCCATGCATTTGTTACTTCTAGGTTAGACTACTGCAATGCTCTACTTTCCGGCTACCCGGATAAAGCACTAAATAAACTTCAGTTAGTGCTAAATACAGCTGCTTAGAATCCTGACTAGAACCAAAATTTGATCATATTACTCCAGTGCTAGCTTCCATACACTGGCTTCCTGTTAAGGCAAAGGGCTGATTTCAAGGTTTTACTGTTAACCTATAAAGCGTTACATGGGCTTGCTCCTACTATCTTTCGCGAGTTGGTCCTGCCGTACATACCTATACGTACGCTACGGTCACAAGACGGCAGGCCTCCTAATTGTCCTAGAATTTCTAAGCAAACAGCGGGAGGCAGGGCTTTCTCCTATTGATCTCCATTTTTATGGAACGGTCTGCCTACCCATGTGAGAGACGCAGATTCGTCTCAACCTTTAAGTCTTTACTGAAGACTTATCTCTTCAGTAGGTCATATGATTGAGTGTATCTGGCCCAGGAGTGTGAAGGTGAACGGAAAGGCTCTGGGAGCAACGAACCGCCCTTGCTGTCTCTGCCTGGCCGGTTCCCCTCTCTCCACTGGGACTAACCCTATTACAGGGGCTGAGTCACTGGCTTACTGGTGCTCTTTCAATGCCGGTCCTGGGAGGGGTGCGTCACTTGAGTGGGTTGAGTTACTGACGTGATCTTCCTGTCTGGGTTGGCGGCCCCCTTGGTTTGTGCTGTGGTGGAGATCTTTGTGGGGCTATACTCGGCCTTGTCTCAGGATTGTAAGTTGGTGGTTGAAGATATCCCTCTAGTGGTGTGGGGGGCTGTGCTTTGGCAAAGTGGTGGGGTTATATCCTTCTGTTTGGCCCTGTCCGGGGGTTTCTTCTGATGGGGCCACAGTGTCTCCCTGACCCCTTCCTGTCTCAGCTCCAGTAATTTATGCTGCAGTAGTTTATTGTGTCGGGGGCTAGGGTCAGTTGGTTATACTGGAGTACTTCTCCTATCTTATTCAGTGTCCTGTGGTGAATTTAAGTATGCTCTCTCTAATTCTCTCGTTTCTCTCTTTCTTTCTCTCTCTCGGAGAACTGAGCCCTAGGACCATACGTCACGGCAAACCGGGCATGATGACTCCTTGCTGTCCAGTCCGCCTGCCTTGCTGCTATTCCAGTTTCAGCTGTTCTGCCTGCGGTTATGGAACCCCTACCTGTCCCAGACCTGCTGTTTTCAACTCTTAATGATCGGCTATGAAAAGCCAACTGATATTTATTCCTGATTATTATTTGACCATGCTTGTCATTTATGAACATTTTGAAAATCTTGGCTCTCTCTAATTCTCTCTTTCTTTCTCCTCTCTGGAGGAACCTGAGCCTAGGACCATACGTCAGGAGTACCAGCCATGATGACTCCTTGCTGTCCCCAGTCCACCTGGCCTTGCTGCTATTCCAGTTTCAACTGTTCTGCCTGGCGGTTATGGAACCGCCACCTGTCCCAGACCTGCTATTTTCAACTCTTAATGATCGGCTATGAAAGCCAACTGAAAATTATTTCATGATTATTATTTGACCATGCTTGTCACTTATGAATATTTTGAACATCTTGGCATAGTTCTGTTATAATCTCCACCCGGCACAGGCAGAAGAGGACTGGCCACCCTCATAGCCTGGTTCCTCTCTAGGTTTCTTCCTAGGTTTTGGCCTTTCTAGGGAGTTTTTCCTAGCCACCGTGCTTCTCACCTGCATTGCTTGCTGTTTGGGGTTTTAGGCTGGGTTTCTGTACAGCACTTCGAGATATTAGCTGATGTACGAAGGGCTATATAAAATAAACTTGATTTGATTTGATATGGAATCATGTGTTTAAACAAATCTAAATATATTTTTATATTTGAGATTCTACAAAGTAGCCACCCTTTGCCTTGATGACAGCTTTGCACACTTGGCATTCTCTCAACTAAGCTTCATGAGGTAGTCACCTGGAATGCATTTCAATTAACAAGTGTGCCTTGTTAAAAGTTCATTTGTGGAATTTCTTTCCTTCTTAATGCGTTTGAGACAATCAGTTGTGTTGTGACAAGGTAGGGATGGGTATACAGAAGATAGCCCTATTTGGTAAAAGACCAAGTCCATGTTATGGCAAGACCAGCAAAAATAAGCAAAGATTAACGACAGTCCATTACTTTGAGACATGGTCAGTCAATCTGGAAAATTTCAAGAACTTTTAAAGTGCAGTCGCAAAAACCATCAAACGCTATGATGAAACGGGCTCTAATGAGGACCGCCACAGGATAGAAAGACCCAGAATTACCTCTGTTGCAGAGGATAAGTTCATTAGAGTTACCAGCCTCAGAAATTGCAGCCCAAATAAATGCTTCAGAGTTCAAGTAACAGTCACATCTCAACATCAACTGTTCGGAGGAGACTGGGTGAATCAGGCCTTCGTGGTCGAATTTCTGCAAAGAAATCACAACTAAAGGCCACCAATAAGAAGAAGAGACTTGCTTGGGTCAAGAAACACAAGTAATAGACATTAGACCAGTGGGAATCTGTCCTTTTGTCTGATGAGTTTAGAGGGACTATCATTTGTTTTTCAACAGGACAATGACCCAATACACTTCCAGGCAATTATTTTCTACATTGTAGAATAACGAAACACCCTGGAATGTGTAGGTGTCTCCAAACTTTTGACTGGTACTGTAGGTTCGTTTAGCTCTCATCAGAACTCTGCTAGGCGAAGTGAACGTCTGTGCTCTCATACTACCTTAAAATACATTTGCTTTGTTTGTCCCTCTTGAGATGCTGTATCAACATAGCCAGACACATCCTCAAATTAGTCAGAATTCATCTATGATCATTAAAGAAATGTGTGTGCGCGTTCCATCTCACCTCGTTGTCAGACTCCACCAAGACCTGGTCATACTCGCTGAGGGCCACCAGGAACATGATGGACGTGACGTTCTCAAAGCAGTGGATCCACTTCCTCCTCTCTGACCTCTGACCCCCTACATCCACCATCCTGATTGGACAGGAGGATGGAGAGAAGGGCAGAGAATTATACAAAATTAGGCTCAATTCAGGCTTTGATGCCATGTAAAAAAAGAAATTGGTGGGAACTACGGCATCTAACTAAATCAATTGGTCAAAGTAAAGGAGACTAAGTTAGTCCTGTTATCTTTTAGGATTCATAATGCCCAACATCTTGCAATGAGGATGGCTAACTGTCATACAAAGCAAACATATAATGGATATCAGGGAATTAAAAGGATTGTTACATTTGGAATTACTGCATTTTAGGTACAGTTGAGAACAGCACTTATAATGCAAAAAAACAACAGTGCAAAGAAGCATTCAAACACATGGCTATTTGGAAAACATGACCATGTGAACATTATGTTCCTTCCTGGTCAGAGCCCTCATTTATAACGGTTGCATATATTTCACACAAAATGTACAAAAATATTGATTTCTATAAACTTAACGCACGCCATACATACGCATTTCCTGTTATAAAATCTGACCTGTCGTAAAACTGTTTGCGCGTGAACAAGCATTGAAACCATGCCTAGAAAACACCTCCATTCACCATTTATGGTGAAAATAATGCCCTTGATTTGCTGTATAATTTGGAACTATTGGCATTAGGCCATAGCATGCAAAATACAAAATGTTGTTCAATAGATTGGGTTTCAAAGTCCTGCCTTTGTATAAACTCAGATTAAATAGGCAATGATGTCGTGCTCATATCGCACAGCAATACTGTAGCCTATCCATAGTGTCAAATATTTTACAAAAGCCTATTTACTGGCTTGGCAGAATGTTTCAATTTTTATAAGTAATTTGCTGTATCTAGAAATGGACTGTCTCCATTTCTTAATGAGAAAACAATGGCAAATTGTTGTGGACTTGTCAGCAGAACGTTTGAATTAAAAAATGTTTTGCATTTGCAACCTTAATATATGATGGACTGCCCGCGAATTCTGAAACATTGTAGGGCAGGCTACAATAAAAAATTAAAATAATAATAAATACATTACTTACAGTAGTTCGATGTATTTCGCGTGTTTTTGTTCCACATTTTTTAATAATAGGCCTACTACTGCTATTCATTACTGCATTTCTGGGAAAGAGCAAGCAAGAAATGCATTTCAATGTACTTGAGCGTGTGACAAACTTGAAACAGTCCTTCTTCAATGTAAAATATCAGCTGTTAAATTCAACTGTTTACCGGTATTATAAACCGCACTGCCTATGATATTGTAAAACTTGAAATGCATATTGTCAGCCTATCTATTTACTAGATACTAGAGGTCCAATTAAATGAGATGCACATGGTCATTTGTTTTATGGCTCCTTCGGGAACATAAACCCATCACTACCAGAGCTCCTTTAGGAACATAAACCCATCACTACCAGAGCTCCTTCAGGAACATAAACCCATCACTACCAGAGCTTCCTTCAAGAACATAAACCCATCACTACCAGAGCTCCTTCAGGAACAAAAACCCATCACTACAAGAGCTCCTTCAGGAACATAACCCATCACTACCAGAGCTCCTTTAGGAACATAAACCCATCACTACCAGAGCTCCTTCAGGAACATAACACCCATCACTACCAGAGCTCCTTCAGGAACAATAAACCCCATCACTACCAGAGCTCCTTTAGGAACATAAACCCATCACTACCAGAGCTCCTTTAGGAACATAAACCCATCACTACCAGAGCTCCTTAGGAACATAAACCCATCACTACCAGAGCTCCTTCAGGAACATAAACCCATCACTACCAGAGCTCCTTCAGGAACATAAACCCATCACTACCAGAGCTCCTTCAGGAAACATAAACCCAATCACTACCAGAGCTCCTTCAGGAACATAAACCCATCACTACCAGAGCTCCTTCAGGAACATAAACCCATCACTACCAGAGCTCCTTCAGGAACATAAACCCATCACTACAGAGCTCCTTCAGGAACATAAACCCATCACTACCAGAGCTCCTTCAGGAACATAAACCCAGTACACTACCAGAGCTCCTTCAGGAACATAAACCCATCACTACCAGAGCTCCTTCAGGAACATAAACCCATCACTACCAGAAAAGGTGAGACATCTTTTCTGCAATGGTTATGAATTGATTACATTTTTTTTTTTTTTTTAAGATTCCTATGTCTAATTATTTTAGACAAAAATAAATCTGAAACAAGAATGGTTGCATTCTTGTTAATCTGTTTCTATGAATAAGCTTCTCGTCATATCCCCAATTTGCACAAAATACTTACACCACTAGCAGATGTGCTTGGTCTAAAGTGGCCTAAAGTTTGCGGGGAGGTGAGCACATTCATGTCAAGTATTTTTTTTAAAATAAATGCCAACTTCTGCATGAAAACTGGCGCATGCACATTTTGGGGTATATTTTGTATGGATGCAAGGTTTATAAATGAGGCCTCAGGATTGTCAGTTGGGCAGTTATATGTTAACATGTGAGAATTAAATATACTGTACATATAACATGCATTATCCTGTCAATAACTCGACTCAATAACAATTCAGTTTGATAACTTCTTATGCACTGATGTAACATGCAGTACAGTAAATCAAAGGTGCATGGAGGGGTTAAATGGCCCAAGTTGAACCAAAAAGGAAAGAGAAAAATGTGCACTGTGCAGAGCCATATCCCTCTTCCAGCCCATTCCCAGCTAAGTGGATGCAGATGTGCCATTGAGGCCAGATCGGCAAGGAATTCACCCGCTTGGAAGCAGCACCTAGTCAGCCAGTGACTGTTCAGATTCAGAGCACAAGCCTAGCAGCAGTGTGGGGAGGTAGGCCAGCGGCGAGGAGAGGGGATAAGAGGGGAGATGGAGAGGATACAGATGTGGAAGGAAAGAATATAGAGAGACGGAAAAAGTGGGAAAGCAGAGGGCACCTCTGATGGCTGCCATGATCCCTCGTCACAGATCAAGCAGGAGTACAGAGTGAAGGCAAGGATTTGGGAATTCCGCTAGTTGTTTTCCAAACATTACTTTCATGGATGTGATTGAATTTTGCATCCATAAATAATCTGATCTATCAATTCAGAAATCCTCCTGTTTTCCAGCAATGATTTTGTTGATGGGACAGGGACAATATTAGCCAATATTCATGTTATTAGAGGAGGATCAGGGCTTTGTTTCTTTCTACGTCCGTCTGTCCCTGGCTGGCGCTGCTGCAAAGTGAGAAGAGGGGCGTTGATAAATGGGGGCCTCTAGGAGCTTCCTTCACGTCAGCTGACCTCCTTTCCTGTAGCAGGGATGAGTGACCTACTTAGCAGGATAAGCTCTCCTATGGAGGATGAGCCCAGAGAAATGACATTCTCAACCACTTCAAAAGGCAATTAAGAGAAGGAAGGGCTGCAGCCAAACGCAAAAGACATGCATGTTTGTCCTCATGAACGCCTGCCTTGTGCAGCTGCTGCAAGTAGCGTGTCACACCCCCTCACTCGCACAAGGGGTTGGGGTGGAGAGGGGCTCCTTACATCACAAGTCTCTACCGATCTGACTAGCTAAATATTCTCAATGACATTTAATTGCAGATTCTCTGGGTTCTCTCTCCAATCCTGAATATCTCTGTAATATTTTATGATATATGCTGCATGTCCTTAAATACTGCTGTAGTGATTCCCAGCCTAATCATCCATCCAGTAGCAGCAGTAGGATGGAGAGATCATCTTGAGTCCAACCTCATTCTGAGCCTGGAAGTTATTTCTAGCGCTGCCGCGCATGTAGGAGGGGCTAACATGCTGGCTTCCTATTGATTTGCACACTTTTGTAAATCGCTCCCGTTCACCGGATCCATCTCTCAATCTCCTCAACGTCATTCTCTTTGAGGAGGAGGGAGACAATCTACACCATGGTGCCCAGTGATCAGTCTCTTCCCCTGGCCACATCCAGGAGGACTCCCACCTCCCCTCTACTTTTCTGTCCTGGCCCAGATGACAGTAATAGGCAGAATGGCTGGTTGTCATATTGATAGCAGACTAGTTACAGTCCTGGAGTAAACGGTTTCTCAACATCCCTGTTATGATTAATGCTTCAGATGACTAGCTGACATTTAGCTCATCATTCTACTTCATCCAGTATTGTACCATTCAAAGCAAGGGGCTGAGGTGTCATTCAGTGTACATCTTGAGGATCACATAGCAACAGTTGAGAAGACTTGATGGGCCTGAGACTATGATGGGAGGGTAAAAACTGGAGATCAAAGCAACATTGAGGAATGAAATGAAGCAGCAGGTGATATTTGTTTATGTGGCCTCCAATCTTGTGAGGGAGAGGATGATCTCCAGTCATACAATCAATAGCACATAGAGTGGTCAATGTTCTCAGATGTGATCACACAACGCAGTCAACATGAATATTGAAACAATTAGTTATTTCATCAGGAAAACAAAACACTTAGGTAGGTAGGGGAGTTAGTAAAAGTGTGAATGTCTTTCTACCTGAAAATGATGCTTTGCAAGTCGAAAGGGTATTCAATGATCCCTGTGGTGGGGATGCGAACCCTAAGCACATCTTGTTGGGTTGGTAGATAGTTTGGTTCGGCAATACGATCCAGATCGCTTAGATAGCTAGAGACGGGGAGAGAGAGAAAGGCAGGATCGACAAAAAAGAGAGAGTGAAGCATGACGGGAGAACCCATTCCTGAGAGCCCTGGGGGTTGACACTTCACCTGCCACCTCTAGCACCCACCATCTCTCAGAATGTTAGTACAGATTTTACCATAACTTTTCCCTTTGCACCTTAATTCTATTGGGTTCAAATTGAGGCAGTCCGGATGTCCAATAAGACCTGGACTAAAGACCCTCCCATCTTTCTCAATTTTTGGTTGTAGTTGTGATTTGTTCTCTGTCCTCAGACAGCCTCAGAGCTGCTGATCGTGAGTTAGGAGTCTCAGAGAGTGTGCTACCATGACCCAGGGCTGTGCAGCCAGCAGCAGTGGCAGGCGGTGTAGACAGTACAGTGGCGAGGTAGAGGCAGCACTTCACACCAGTACCTGAAGATTACATTCTCCAGGTCAAAAGGGTACTCAATGATGCCAGTAGTGGGCACTCGAACCCGCAGCACATCCTGCTGAGTGGGCACGTACCCCGTGGTCACTATTCGCTCTAAATCTGTAAGGTAACTGTGGAATGAAGTGGGACACATCACACGTGTGTGCCTGATGCTGCACAAATCACCTGCACACATGCATACAAACAGGCATACACACCATCTCTTTCTCATGCACACAGAACTACACACAGCAAATTCAGACTTTTTCCACATTTTGTTACATTACAGCCTTATTCTAAAATGAATGAAATTACACATTTTCCTCAATATACACACAATTCCCCATAATAACTAAGCGAAAACAGGTTTAGAAATTTTGGCAAATGTATTAAAAATAAAAAACAGAAACACCTTTACATAAGTATTCAGACCCTTTGCTATGAGACTCGAAATTGAGCTCATGTGCATCCTGTTTCCAGTGATCATCCTTGAGATGTTTCTACAACTTGGAGTCCACCTGCGGTAAATTCAATTGATTGGACATAATTTGGAAAGGCGCACACACCTGTCTTTATAAAGGTCCCACAGCTGACAGTGCATGTCAGAGCAAAAACCAAGCCATAAGGTCGAAGGAATTGTCCTGTAGAGCTCTGAGACAGGATTGTCGAGAAACAGGTCTGGGGAAGTACCAAAAATGTCTGCAGCATTAAAGGTCCACAAGAACAGTGGCCTCCAATCTTAAATGGAAGAAGTTTGAAACCACCAAGACTCTTCCTAGAGCTGGCCACCCGGCCAAACTGAGCAATCGTTTGAGAAGGGCATTGGTCAGGGAGGTGACCAATAACCCGATGGTCACTCTGACAGAGTTCCTCTGTGGAGATGGAAGAGCCTTCCAGAAGGACAACCATCTCTGCAGCACTCCACCAAAACAGGCCTTTATGGTAGAGTGGCCAGATGGAAGCGACTCCTAAGTAAACAGCACAACAGCCCACTTGGAGTTTGAAAAAAGGCACCTAAAGGCTCTCAGACCATGAGAAAACAAGATTCTCTGGTTGATGAAACCAAGATTGAACCCTAAGCGCCACGTCTGGAGGAAACCTGTCACCATCCCTACGGTGTAGCATGGCAGCATGTTGTGGGGATGTTTTTCAGCAGCAGGGACTGGGAGACTTGTCAGGATTGAGGGAAGTAGAAAGATCCTTGATGAAAACTTACTCCAGAGCACTCAGGACCTCAGACTAGGGAGAAGGTTAATCTTCCAACAAGTCAATGACCCTAAGCACACAGCCAAGACAGGAGTGGCTTTGGGACAAGTCTCTCAATGTCCTTGAGTTGCCCAGCCAGAGCCCGGACTTGAACCCGATCTAACATCTCTGGAGAGACCTGAAAAGAGCCGTGTAGCAACGCTCCACATCAAACCTGACAGAGCTTAAGAGAATCTACAGAGAAGAATGGGAGTAACTCCCCAAATACATATGTGCAAAGCTTGTAGCATCATACCCAAGAAGACTCAAGGCTGTAATCGCTGCCCAAGGTGCTTCAATAAAGTACTGAGTAAAGGGTCTGAATACTTATGTAAATGTTATATTTCATTTTTTTAAATTTATATTTGCAAAAACTTCTAAAAACACGTTTTTGCGTTGTCATTATGGTGTATTGTGTATAGTAGATTAATGAGGGAAACATTTTTAAAATCCATTTTAGATTAAGGCTGTAACGTAACAAAATGCGGAAAAAGTCAAGGGGTCTGAATACTTTCCGTATGCACTGTACACATACATTTCTAAACAAACTGTGTTAGTAGCTATAATACTTCACACAAACCTAGGTGCCAGACCATTTCTGCATTCAACAAGGCTACATGGCTGCCTTACCATAACAACATTAAGCTGGCTAGAGCAGACAGATTGGCACTCAGGTTCATAGTTCACAGTGTGATGAAGCTGAATAAAGACAAGACCTGATAACACTATCAAGTAACCTGGCAGGTAATGTACTCCTCCATGAACTAACAATAGGCAGTTTTGGTTTGTAACAATCACCACTAATCGTAGTTTGGGGAGAAAATGTTAAACGGAAGATGACTAGTAGCTAAAAACATGACAGTTAAATCACACGTCTTTAGGGTCAAGTAACATAACATCCTAAAATGGTACTTGTAAAAAAACATTTGGGTTCATTTTTACAGTCCTGACTCCTGATAACATTTTCAGAGTCATACAAATATAGAGTAGTCTAATCACTACATTGACTGTGAGTKATTTTACTTACTTTGTCTTTTAGGGCTGAATAAATCCTGACCTACATCTACATAACAAACATGGCACTTGGGCCTCCATAGGTTAGTTCAAATAGAACTAAGGTGGAGCAGGATGAGAAATGTTGCCGTCTGTTCTCTCTTTCCATCTCTCATTGTTTTTCTGTCTCCCTCACTTTCAATTTCTCGACCCACTAAAGTGGCTTGCGAAAGTATTCACCCCCTTGGCATTTTTCCTATTTTGTTGCCTTACAACCTGAAATTAAAATATTTTTTGGGGGGGGTTGTATCATTTGATTTACACAACACTTTGAAGACGCAAAATATTTTTTCTTGAGAAATAAGCAAGAAATGAGACAAAAACACAGAAAACTTGTGTGCATAACTATTAACCCCCTAAAGTCAATACATTGTAGAGTCACCTTTTGCAGCAATTACAGCTGCAAGTCTCTTGGGGTATGTCTCTATAAGCTTGGCACATCTAGCCACTGGGATTTTTGCTCATTCTTCAAGGCAAAACTGCTCCAGATCCTTCAAGTTGGATGGGTTCTGCTGGTGTACAGTAATCTTTAAAATCATACCACAGATTCTCAATTGGATGGAAGTCTGGGCTTTAACAAGGCCATTCCAAGACATTTAAATGTTTCCCCTTAAACCACTCAAGTGTTGCTTTAGCAGTATGCTTAGGGTCATTGTCCTGCTGGAAGGCGAACCTCCGTCCCAGTCTCAAATCTCTGGAAGACAAACAGGTTTCCCTCAAGATTTTCCATGTATTTAACGCCATCCATCATTCCTTCAATTCTGACCAGTTTCCCAGTCCCTGCCAATGAAAAACATCCCCACAGCATGCTGGTGCCACCACCATGCTTCACTGTGGGGATGGTGTTCTCGGGGTGATGAGAGGTGCTGGGTCTGCACCAGACATAGCGTTTTCCTTTATGGGCAAAAAGCTACATTTTTGTTTCTTCTGACCAGAGTACCTTCTTCCATATGTTGTTTGGGGAGTCTCCCACAAGCCTTTTGGCAAACACCAAACGTGTTTGCTTATTTTTTTTCTTTAAGAAATTGCTTTTTTTCTGGCCACTCTTCCGTAAAGCCCAGCTCTGTGGAGTGTACAGCTTAAAGTGGTCCTATGGACAGATAAACCAATCTCCACTGTGGAGCTTTGTAGCTCCTTCAGGGTTATCTTTGGTCTCTTTGTTGCCTCTGATTAATGCCCTCCTTGCCTGGTCTGTGAGTTTTGGTGGGCAGCCCTCACTTGGCAGGTTTGTTGTGTTGCCATATTCTTTCKATTTTTTAATAATGGATTTAATGGTGCGCCGTGGGATGTTCAAAGTTTGAGATTTTTTTATAGCCCAACCCTGATCTGTACTTCTCCACAACTTTGTCCCTGACCTGTTTTGGAGAGGTCCTTGATCTTCATGGGTGCCGCTTGCTTGGTGGTGTCCCTTGCTTGGTGGTGCCCCTTGCTTGGTGGTGCCCCTTGCTTGGTGGTGCCCCTTGCTTGGTGGTGCCCCTTGCTTGGTGGTGTTGCAGACTATGGGGCCTTTCGGAACTGGTGTATATATACTGAGATCATGTGACACTTAAATAAAGTCCAATAAAGTTGTGTACAATCTAACTAATTATGTGACTTCTGAAGGTAATTGGTTGCACCAGATCTTATTTAGGGGCTTCATAGCAAAGGGGGTGAATAAATATGCACGCAACAGTTTTCAGTTTATTTTATTTTATTTATTTTATTGTTGTCATTTCACTTCACCAATTTGAACTATTTTGTATATGTCCATTACATAAAATCCAAATAAAAATCCATTCAAATTACAGTTTGTAATACAAGAGGAAAACCGCCAAGGGGGTGAATACTTTTGCAAGGCACTGTATTTATCAGACAGATGATATTCACTACTGTGATAACTCAACTTAAAAATAAATAAAAACATTTTCAATCTCTCTCATTCTAACTCTTCTCAAACCACTGTAGCAGCTGTGTGTATGCCAGGAGTAGACTTACTATTTGGTGGAGTCCGAGAGCTGATATTCACGCCTACGGTCATAGGCCTCCTGGATGCCAGGGTCTGTCCACAGCATCTTTATTGCACTGATGTAGGGCTGTTCAAAAGAACACACCTTCTCCACGTCCACCTCGCGCACCAGCAGTGCGTTGGACTGAGGGAGGAACAGGGGAAAGATGACAACAGGTCAGAAACACGGAAGGAATGGTGGATGGCGGAAAGCGTCACCCACATTTACTGTAACAGTATTCCACAATAATTTAGTAATATCTTTATTCAGATCGAAAGTATACAGTACAAGTTGGGACATATCACTTCCTATTCTTTGCTTCAACAGTGATGTTAAGGGAAGATAAGGTTGTTATACTGACAGAATGTTCTCGATATGATTTAGGGCTAGACAGACTAGTCTTTCAGTCGAAACATCCAGGCTTCTCCTAAGCAGTGATTTAGCATCCTTACCAGGACAGAACATTTTGGAGTACAGTCCATTATGTTTTATGGCATTGTTTACAGCACTTTTATGGTGTATTTGGTTTGCATTTGATGATGCAGACATATAAGATGTGGCTGGACAATTCAATGCTGAGATTGCCAGCCAATAACATTTGCCAGTTAGCTGTCCTATGAGTGGATGGGAATTCAGACAATGCCAGAAGTTAGTAGTCTGTAGCTAATTTTGGTGGAGTATTCATGGCCTACGCCTCTTTGGTGAATTTGCGAGGCATGCAAGACAAATACATTGCAAGATACAGATTACCAAGACATGGTTCTTTCTGCATGCCCACTTTTCCTCAGTCACACTGATTCACATGCTCTCTCGCTTTGCTAATGATGCAAGTGTTTGTTCAGTCTTTGGTCTGTTGCGTGTAGAATATCCTAGCCCCTGTTTTACGGAAGTTGCGAGACATTGCAAGCCAAGAAATTGTGCGATACAGCATTCCATTGAGAGATACAGGTTTTGATTGTCAACCGATAGGCCTAGTGCACGGTTCTGCATGCTGGCCGACCTGCCTATACAGTGCCCCTCCCCTCCGTCCCTTGCTAGCTCGCTATGATTGTGTTCTCGAAAGCACGGCAACTAATCCCTGGTATCGTCTTTGGCATCATTAAAGACAGTTCTTTTATCAAATCAATTCTCTGTAATTATTATTACGTGATTAAACTAATCATGTAAATGTAATTAACTAGGAAGTCGGGGCACCAACGAAAATCTTCCGATTTAAAAAGTTATAATTTTCCTAATATAACTCTTCCGATATTTTAATATCTGATCAATTAGTCTTCTTATTAATGAATTATTCTTTACCTCACGTTAGTCTCATTCCAAACGTCGTAAATTGTTGGTTATCTGCACGAACCTAGCCTTTACTATAAATCATCCATACACCAAATTGGTTTAATCATTTATTTACTAACTAACCAATCACAGAAATGCATAAACAAACAAATGTTAGGGTTACAAGGAAATGATAGGGGAGGTTCCCTAGTGGGCTAAGCCGATATGACGGCTTGGTGGATAAAGGGAAGTGGGTGTGGACTGAAAAGGGCAGGAAAGACAAAAGGAGTCACTACACAGTTGATAATTATATTAATTGAAATGCTAATCCTTTGCACATGAACGCTCACTCATTCGGGAATAGTTGCAATCAATATATATTTACGCCGACTGTGTCATCGTGATCTGTTAGAATCGTCAATCCTTCTTTTGGAGAGTTCATCCGAGTCTCTCTCTCTGCTTCCCTGAAGATCAAAGTATTTTGTGGTTAGAATGGATACTTCAGAGTACCGTTCCGAAATGTTCTCATAGAATAGGTATTTCGGCGGTTGTCGGTCTTCATATCCCAGGTTGACATAATTTCTAGCTGCAGACTAGTAATTATGATCTAAGATTTGCTCTTATTCTGTAGGGATCGATAGTCAACCATTTCCAGCCGTGTAGCCAATGCTCCACGTGGTATGGTTAGGAATTAAACAACCATTTCAACCTTAGCTTATACTGAGGGTTTTGTGGTCTAAACTCAACCTTTGCCCCCTCGGTGTCTATGGTACGCGTGGTCTGAAGAGGATTTCCTCAGGAGGGGGTTTTAGACGTAACAATAGTAAATGACGCCAGATCATGTCTGTGCTCACGGGGGAGGGCCAATGACTTAGTTAAACTTCAAAGGGAATACAATTCTCTTTCATTAAAGGTTTAACATCACCTTATATAATTTCACAAATAGTTTCATCTTTACTCATTCATTTTATACAAGAATTAGATGCAAACCCCATAATTGAGAAATGTACATAATCAGAGATATAGTTAACTTCTCTAGGGTATGTGGGACCCTAGCGTCCCACCTCGTCAACAGCCAGTGAAACTGCAGTGCGCCAAATTCAAAACAGAAATCCCATAATTTAAATTCCTCAAACATAGAAGTATTTTACACCATTTTAAAGATACACTTGTTGTAAATCCAGCCACTGTGTCCAATTTCAAAAAGGTTTCACGACAAAAACACACCAAACGATTATGTTAGGTCAGAGCCAAGTCACAGAAAAAGACAGCCATTTTTCCAGCCAAAGAGAGGAGTAACAAAAAGCAGAAAGAGATAAAATGAATCACTAACCTTTGATGATCTTCATCAGATGACACTCATAGGACTTCATGTTACACAATACATGTATGTTTTGTTCGGTAAAGTTCATATTTATATCCAAAAATCTGAGTTTAGGCGGGACGCTACTGTCTCACTTGGCCAAAAGCCAGAGAAAATGCAGAGTGCCAAATTCAAATAAATTACTATAAAAATCTAACTTTCATTAAATCACACATGAAAGATACCAAATTAAAGCTACACTGGTTGTGAATCCAGCCAACATATCAGAATTCAAATGGGCTTTTCGGCGAAAGCAAATTATGCTATTATCTGAGTTAGCACCATAGTAAACAAAGAGAGAGAAGCATATTTCAACCCTGCAGGCGTGACAAAACGCAGAAATAAAAATAAAATTCATGCCTTACCTTTGACGAGCTTCTGTTTTTGGCACTCCAATATGTCCCATAAACGTCACAAATGGTCCTTTTGTTCGATTAATTCCGTCGATATATATCCAAAATGTCCATTTATTTGGGGCGTTTGATCCAGAAAAACAACGGTTCCAACTTGTGAAACGTGACTACAAAATATCTCAAAGGTTACCTGTAAACTTTGCCAAAACATTCCAAACTACTTGTAGTTGTAATACAACTTTAGGTATTTAACGTAAATAATCGATAAAATTGAAGATGGGATGATCTGTGTTCAATACAGGATTAAAACAAACTGTAGCTAGCTTTCTGGTCACGCGCCTCTAACAAACAGGATACTTCGAGTGACCCTCGTTCAAGATGGCCGTACTTCTTCATTACACAAAGGAATAACTTCAACCAATTTCTAAAGACTGACATCCAGTGGAAGCGGTAGGAACTGCAAGAAGGTCCCTTAGAAATCTGGATTCCCAATGAAAATCCATTGAAAAGAGAGTGACCTCAACAACAACAAAAATCTGAATGGTTTGTCCTCGGGGTTTCGCCTGCTAAATAAGTTCTGTTATACTCACAGACATCATTCAAACAGTATTAGAAACTTCAGAGTGTTTTCTATCCAAATCTACTAATAATATGCATATCTTATCTTCTGGGGATGAGTAGCTGGCAGTTTAATTTTGGCATGCTTTTCATCCAAAATTCCGAATGCTGCCCCCTACCCTAGAGAAGTTATGCYTGTTTCCTGTCCTCTGAGGTCACCAAATGAAACACACTCGTCATACCCGTCCCTTAAGTGTCTACTGACCATTCCCACATGTGGACATTTTGTATCAAATCCCCATTTTGGGGATTTAGGAGTTCGCCATGTGAAATCCTTTGTTCTCTCTATGCGTCTCCTTCTGCATGGGGGGGGGAAGAGAGTCTCCTCCAGGAATTTATGACCTGAGATAACAGAATCTGTGAGTGAGTGTGTGAGAGAGGGGGGGTGCCATGATCTATACCCAGAAAGGGCCACGTCATGACACTGGAAAATTCGCTGGTTCGTATACCATAGCCAGCAAGGTGAGAAAATTTGTCAATGTGCCTTTGAGCAACACACTTAACCCTGATTGGCATCACCAGCGGCCTGCATGTGTTTCGCTTGCTCAGTGTGTGTTTCTTTCTCTGAGTTCCAGAAAGAGAAGTTAGCCGGTCGGAACACAATTAGATTAACCCAAGGAGGGATTGCAAAACCCCACTAGTCTTTTACCCAGTGGGAAATATGGCTATTCCCGTGCTGCTAGTTCTGATTAGATATGAACAAAAATAGGCAAATGATTAGATGTACATTTACAGTCCCTTCAGAAAGTATTCATACCCCTCGTCTTAATCCCTATTGTGTTACAGCCTGAATTCAAAATGGATTAACTTAATTTCTTACCCTTCTAAACACAATACCCCATAATGACAAAGTGGAAACATGTCTTTAGAAATTTTTGCAAAGGTATTGAAAATGAAATACTGAAATATCTAATTTACATAAGTATTCACATCTCCGAGTCAACACTTTGGCAGCGATTACAGCTGTGCGTCTTTCTGGGTAAGTAAAGGTTTTCCACACCTGGATTGTGCAACACTATTCTTTTCAAAATTCTTCGAGCTTTGTCCAATTAGTTGTTGATCACTGCTAGACCCTTTTTTCAGGTCTTTCCATAGATTTTGAAGTAGATTTAAGTCAACACTAACTAGGCCAATCAGGAACATTCACTGTCTTCTTGGTAAGTAACTCCAGTGTAGATTTGGCCTTGTGTTTTAGGTTATTATCCTGCTGAAAGGTGAATTCATCTCAGTGTCTGGTGGAAAGCAGACGGAACCAGGTTTTCGTCTAGGATTTTGCCTGTGCTTAGCTCCATCCCGCTTTTTTTTATCCTGAAAAACTCCCCAGTCCTTAACGATTACAAGCATACCCATTAAATGATGCAGCCACCACTATGCTTGAAAATATGGAGAGTGTTACTCAGTAATGTATTGGATTTGCCCTAAACATAACACTTTGTATTCAGGAACAAAAAGTGAATTGCTTTGCAACATTTTTTGCAATATTACTTTAGTGCCTTGTCGCAAACACAATGCATATTTTGGAATATTTGTATCCTTCTTTTAAATATAGTATTGTGGAGTAACTACAATGTTGTTGATCCATCCCCAGTTCTCCCATCACAGCCATTCAACTCTGTAACTGTTTTAAAGTCACCATTGGCCTCATGGTGAAATCCCTGAGCATTTCCTTTCTCTCCAGCAACTGAATTAGGGAGGACACATGTATCTTTGAAGTGACTGGGTGTATTGATACATTATCCAAAGAGTGATTAATAACTTTGCCATGCTAAAAAGGGATATTCAATGGCTTCTTTGTTTATGTATACCCATCTACCAATAGGTCCCTTCTTTAGGAGGCATTGGAAAACCTCCCTGGTCTTTTGTGGTTGAATCTGTGTTTGAAATTCACTGCTTGACTGAAGGACCTTAGATAATTGTATGTGTGTGGGTACAGAGATAAAGTATCCATTCAAAATCATGTTAAACACTATTATTGCAGAGTGAGTCCACGCAACTGATTATGTGACTAGTTAAGCACATTTTTAGGCTTGCCGTAACAAAGAGGTTGAATACTTGACTCTAGAAATGTCAGCTTTTCATTTTTATATTAATTTGTAAACATTTCTAAAAACATAATTCCACTTTGACATGATAGGGTACTGTTTTGGCCAGTGACAAGAAATCTCATTTKAATTATTTTTACATTCAAGCTGTAACAACAAAATGTGAAAAAAGTCAAGGGGAGTGAAGGCACTGTATATAAATCAGTCTCCTCTATTTCAAAAATACTGAATCTGAGGAGTCGATTCTTGAAGCTTAGAAATAGGAGTCAACACTGTCAGTCGATGTGCAAGGAGTTGAGGAATCAATTATTTTGGATTAGACTCTCCACCACTACGTCATCGTCGTTAACAGTTGGAAAATTGGCAGAGAAAAGCAAGCGACAGCAGCAAAGTTCTATAAGGCAATACTTGGAGAAGCTAAAGCAAACTTTACAAGCTGGAATGGAGGTACACTAATGGTAGTACAGGTGCAATGCTTAACCATCTGAAAGGGACGCCCGTGAGACCCAAAACGTTGCTTGCAGCAGCACAGCTACATTGTGAATTCACGTGGTATTTTATGATTTTTAACGGAACAGTTTAAACGTTAAGAAAAATTGCCGATTTGTCACATTCCTAGCGCATACAGTGGTTCGTCCTTTAAAAGTTGCAGCGTACTGCGGCGCAGCTTGCATGGTGCCGCAGAATTCTATTGCACGTAATTTAAGTGTGAACCACTGGTACCAGTGCTAGTACCAGTGCTAGTTAGTGCTAGTTTGACCACCAGAGGGTATCTTTGAGAAGCATTTGATAGCCTTCAATAGTGTCTGTACTTGAGAATTTAAACCCTTTTTTGTAAGAACATAGTATACGGGACTGACTAATACATTTTGCTTAATTAATTTAATTAATATTATGGCGTTAATATTCCAAGAAAAACAAAAAAAACACTGGGTTTCCGTTAGGATGGAACGGAAATTATGGCACTGTACATCGTGACAGGCTACAGTACTTGGCTATTTAGCTAAAGAATCCCCCGTGTCGTGTGGGCACGCGGGAGACCGGGGTTCAATTCCACGATGGGGAGGAAGGAATAAGCGGTCCTTGTAAATAATAATTTGTTCTTAACTTTTTAAGGCTAGGGGGCAGTATTCAGAAGTTTGGATGACTGAGGTGCCCAAAGTAAACTGCCTGTTACTCAGGCCCAGAAGCTAGGATATGCATATGCATGGTAGTATTGGATAGAAAACACTAAAGTTTCTAAAACTGTTAAAATAATGTCTGTGAGTATAACAGAACTGATTTGGCAGGCGAAACCCTGAGGACAATGTTGTTGAGGTCATTGGACTTTCCAATGTTTTTCTATCCAATGCTTTTCTATGGGAAAGCCTAATTATTAGGACCCAGATTGCAGTTCCTATGGCTTCCACTAGATGTCAACAGTCTTTAGAAATTGTTCGATGTTTTTTTTTTTTATGAAGTATTCGTATTCTTTCTAAGTGTCACTCAGAAGGACTCTAGTCTTTTGGTGCGCGTTAATGAGTTTTGCGGTCCTCGTTATTTATTTCCTGGTATTGAATATACTATTTTCCGTCTTAAATTTTATCGTTTATTTACATATTAGGGTACCTGAGGATTGATTAGGAACGTTGTTTGACATGTTTGGACCAAGTTTACTGGTAAAGTTTGGGATTCATTTTGTATGCATTTTGAACGAGGGGAAACAGGTGGATTATTGAATGAAGCGCGCCAAATAAACTAACTTTTTTGGGATATAAAGGACTTTATCGAACAAAAGGACCATTTGTTATGCAACTGATCTTCAAAGGTAAGGGATTTATTTTATCGCTATTTCTGACTTCCGCGATGCATCTGCTTGGTTGGAAAATGTTAATGCTTATGTATGCGGGGCACTGTCCACAGATAATCGCATGGTATGCTTTCACCATAAAGTGTTTTTGAAATCTAACGAAGCTGCTGGATTAACAAGAAGTTAGGCTTTTAAATTATGTAAGACACTTGTATTTTCATGAATGTTTAGTATTACGAATTTAGTATTTCGCGCTCTGCAATTTCACCGGATGTTGTCGAGGTGGGTCGCTAGCGGCACGTCTAGCCCAAAGAGGTTTTAACTGACTTGCTTAGTTAAATAAAAGGTTACACTAAGAGCATAACATTTCCACACCATAATTGTATATTTGTAGTCTAACCAATACCCAAACGGAGATTCAGTGAAAATAAATCTCATTGATTTATCAAGACCAGTCCCCATGCTTGTCTCAGAGCAGCGCAAAACGGTGCTAAAATAGTTGTAGGCTATTGCTTCAAATCCTATTGCTTCTAACTTCAATATGCTCTTTAAATAAATAAGACCTGCACCACTTAACAGCACATTACTCAACACTAGTGACTCATGTAGGCCTACAGTATATGGAAAAATATGACGTGACTCTCCGCCAATAATTACATAGAGGATTGGAGGATTCTAAATTAAAACCAAAAGCCACCTCACGGGTCTCCCGGTGACAACCGGCACGGGTGTTGAACCTGCATATGTTTGCACTGCGGGAGCCCCCATCCACAAAGTATCAAAATACAGAAAAGTGTTGGGAAAAGTATATTGTCTTGCTAATAGCGCATTATGGCCTATTACAATACTGTACATGGTGTCCAGGTCAGGATAACCAAAACATTTCTTTAAAAGACTATCAGAAAGAATGTTGGTACTTCTTTATTTTGATCCAAAGTCATGAATGACTGAGTCACTCAGCTTTATGTAGGTGCCTGGCTATATGACTGTGCCGTCAACTTGAGCGATTGTAATCTGAATAAAGGCCAAAATAATATTTGTGAAGGCCAAAACATTTTTCTGTTTTTAGAGGGAGAGAAACGTTGGGCCAATTGTGCGCCGTCCTATGGGACTCCCAATCACGGTCGGATGTGATACATAATAAAACTTCTTGTGGTATTATTTGTTTTGTCTTTAAGGTTGGCTTAAACTGAAATTGCAACCAATCACGGCCGGTTGTGATACAGCCAACCTAACTTAGAAATACATTTGACAATAGAATTCTCCCCCCTAAGCAAGTCGATTGTCCAGCTACCTGCTAATAGCCAAAATGGCGCTGTACAATGTGACCATGTGTTTGAAAGAGTARTTTCCAGTAAGCAACAATTTGTTTACCTTCATTAGACAACTTTGTTCCAATATTTCAGTAATTCAGTGATATTTATTCCCATAGTAATTCGTTATGGATCCATAACTAAATAAACGTCTGCATTTTGAAAGAGTATTTTAATCATTATTTTATTAACGAAAGCCATTATTAGTTACATTGTTTTAATTTGAACGTGCAGACTGGCACTAAGAACAGCGGGAACATTTCCCTAGTCAGCGCCATTATTAGTGCAATGCCCCTTAAAAGTGTTGCTCTGTGCTACCCAGTGTGGCGGGGTGGGGGTCCACCCCCCCATGGGCTAGGTCCGTCTTCTGTGCGCGGCTCTGCGGCCCATCCCGTGCCCCCTGCCATCGTGCCTTGAACCTCGCGCACTTTCAATGGATACAGCCGCTGAAGGCAAGGCAATCCCATTGTGCGCGACTCGGGAGCCATGACTAATATATATTGTCCTGCTAATAAAAGGGCTAATAATATATCTGAGAATATCCCAGGGGCTTTTATATAATTCTAAATTCATWATAATCGCTTGTTTAAAAAAAGATTTATTTTGGAGAAGATTTAATTTTCAAATAACGTAAAATGAGTTAGAAAAAGGCCACCCTTGAACATGGGGTGAAACATTGTTACTCATTTGTAAATAAAGCCAGTTTATTATTTAAGAATGATTTTTTCCCGTGTTCAGAGGGAGAGAAACCAAAAACCTATAGTCATCTCATGGGTCTCCCAGTTGAGGCTTTTGCACGGGTATTGAACCATCATCTGTAGCAACACAGCTTGCACTGCTATGCAGTGTCTTAGACTGTTGCGCCACTCAGGCGCTGTACAACGTGACTGGCCAGGAGTGGGCTACAGTACTACAGTAAGATCAAAATAGTCCTAACAAAATAAAAGAATACAAACCTAAGTGTAACAGTTTTAGTAAGTAATACTGAAGTCGTGCACATTTATCAGTTTCTATTTACGTTTATGTCGCCCAGTCAMTGTCAGATAGACACAGTAGGACCCAAAAGCATAATCAGTCCTCTAACTCACCCTTGCGCTGGTTTGGAGCAATGAAGTGGTGACGCAGGGTACCGTACTAAACTACAAATCACCTCTAAGTCCCGCAGCATAATCGCAAAACGTTTAGTGGAGCAACCACTGTATATCAGTAGTCAATGACCCATTCAAAAACTACAGTAAGGACCACTAACCACTTGCTGCTCACATACAGTGCATTTGGAAAGTAATCCGAACCCTTCCCTTTTTACACATTTTGTTAGGTTACAGCCTTATTCTAAAATGGTTTAAATWAAAAAAAGAATATCAATCTACACACATTACACCATAATGACAAAGCAAAAGTTTCGACATTTTTACAACTAAAAATAAACAGAAATACCTTATTTACATAAGTATTCAGACCCTTTGCTATGAGACTCGAAACTGAGCTCAGGTGCATCCTGTTTCCATTGATCATCCCTGAGATGTTTCTACAACTTGAGTCCACCTGTGGTAAATTTAATTGATTGGACATGATTTGGAAAGGCACACACAGTTGACAGGGCATGTCAAGGCAAAAACCAAGCCATGAGGTCGAAGGAATTGTCCGTAGAACTCCGAGACAGGATTTTGTTGAGGAACAGATCTGGGTAAAGGTACAAAAACATTTCTGCAGCATTGAAGATCCCCAAGAACACAGTGGCCTCCATCATTCTTAAATGGAAGAAGTTTGGAACCACCAAGTCTCTTGCTAGAGCTGGCCGCCCGGCCAAACTGAGCAATCGGGGGAGGAGGGCCTTGGTCAGGTAGGTGACCAAAAACCCGGTGGTCATTCTTACAGAGCTCTAGAGTTCCTCTGTGGAGATGAGAGAACCTTCCAGAAGGACAACCATCTCCGCAGCACTCCACCAATCAGGCCTTTATGGTAGAGTATCCAGATGGAAGCCACTCCTCAGTAAAAGGCACATGACAGCCTGCTTGGAGTTTGCCAAAAGGCACCTAAAAGACTCTGACCATGAGAAACAAGATTCTCTGGTCTGATGAAACKAAGATTGAACTCTGGCCTGAATGCCAAGCGTCATGTTTGGAGGAAACCTGGCACCATCCCTACGGTGAAGCATGGTGGTGGTAGCCTCATGCTGTGGGGATGTTTTTCAGCGGCAGGGACTGGGAGACTTGTCAGGATCGAGGGAAAGATGAACTGAGCAAAGTACAGAGAGATCCTTAATGAAAACATGCTCCAGAGCTCTCAGGACCTCAGACTGGGGTGAAGGTACACCTTCCAACAGGACAACGACCCCAAGCACACAGCCAAGACAATGCAGGAGTGGCTTCGGGACAAGTCTCTGAATGTCCTTGAGTAGTCCAGCCAGAGCTCGGACTTGAACATCTTTGTAGAGACCTGAAAATAGCTGTGCAGCAACGCTCCCCATCCAATCTGACAGAGTTTGATAGGATCTGCAGACAAGAATAGGAGAAACTCCCCAAATACAGGTGTGCCACGCTTGTAGCGTCATACCCAAGAAGAATTTAGGCTGTAATTGCTGCCAAAGTCCTCAGTAAAGGGTCTGAATACTTATGTATACCTTTTTATTTTCTTTATTTGCAAACATTTCTAAAAACCTGTTTTTACTTTGTAATTATGTGTAGATTGATGAGGGGAGAAAAAAAACAATTTAATCCACTTTGGAATAAGGCTGTAACGTAACAAAACGTGGAAAAACTCAAGGGGTCTGAATACTTTCCGGATTCACTGGAAGTGATCTCTAATGTGGCGTCTAGATATATGCCTACATAACACTATAATAATACAAGACATTTTGACTAACAATGTATTTTTCTAARGAGTGGACCCCAATCCCCATCCCCATCTCCTCCAGCCAGACTCACCTTGTTCTGTTCATACTTGTACTGTATCTTGAGGGTCTCAGAGGCCCGGATCATGGACTGCATGGAGGTGAAGATGTTCTGATAGACCAGTTTGGTGAAGCCTCTTTTGTCCTCGTCGGTGTAGCCCGTCCCGTGGATGATGCGCATCTGTTTGATGAAGGTGCTCTTGCCACTTTCGCCAGTGCCTGTGGAGACACAGGACAGAACACAGGTTTCCAAATGTTTTCAGTTTGAGTGTAGTCCACTATGCAAGTTTGACTGGAGCGCGGCGTGAGATTCCCAAAGGCTGGAGGGAATGCCTTCTCGCCCACTCAAATTCTGCTCCAGTAGCGCTCACAAGAAACTGATAAAACACACAGGTGCAAAATCAAGGTGACTTACAAAGATGAGGACCAAGAGAGGGAATGCGGTGATGTAATGTCCACAACTAAAGAATCATTGTGGAATCTGAAAAGACATCTCGAAAGCATGATGCTGTACTTACTACGTGCACATGCTAAAAGCAAGGAACACGGTGGGTAGCTAATTAAGTGTGCCATTGTAGCACAGTATTTATAAACAAAATAATCTGATCTCTTAAAAGTTTTCATTTTTGTTCTATTCCATACAATAGGCCATAATTGATTTTGGCCCAATAGGCCTTGCATATTCCAACTTCAAGACCCTTTCCATTTTAATTTTGCCCGAAAACCTTTAGGCCTGCCTATTGAAAAAAAAAGAAAAAATTACATCCCTGCCCAGCCTGACAAGATTGGCCATAGGTGTTTAGCATTCCCAGTGGCTCTGCAAGCATGGAGAGGATATTCTCCGCTGCTGGCCTGCTCTCCAGGCACTATTGCATGAGCAATACACACTGTAGAGTGAGCCTAATAAGGCATTTTTTGTTTAATTTGTATATCATTCTAAGTAAGTCACAGTCTATGAGCAATTTCTACAATTATTTAATAGAGTTTAATGTTGTTTAAATGCTGAGTGCTTAAATGTCCCTGACTCCCTACCAGCCCAGTGTTYAACTTGCAAATAATTCACAATGTATTTCTTTGTAGGCTATAGCCTTGAAAAAAATTGAAATAAAGCCTAAATAATTAATTTCCATTCCTTCTAAGGCTCCCTGTCTGGCTCCTGACKTATTTAGTGTTTATATACAGTTTAATATGACATGTAGCCTATTTGAAATGATAAGCGCCTGTTACGTTCACATTTTCATGTTTATTAAAACACTTAATTCAAATCATATAGTTTCATTTCAATACTTCAAAACCAAAARGGTAGGTCCAGGTAGTCACAAAAATAGATGGGTGTTAGGTTAAATTGTGATTTTAATGAATGGAGCGAATTTAGAGTGGCATTTTTCTCTCTCCTGTGAGTGCAGAGAGGTTTTTAGTGGAGCGGATGGAAAGGAGATGTAGCACCAGAGCAGTGTTGTCAACACCGCTCACATACTCTGTGATACCGTCTCCTCCACAGAGAGCTAAAGCTTACCGCACCGTGCGACAAGTGCATGAAACTGATAGCATCCAGAGGAGTACTTTGTGCAGGAAAACAGTACATTTTACATTTACATTTTAGTCATTTAGCAGACGCTCTTATCCAGAGCGACTTACAGTAGAGTGCATACATTTTATTACATTTTTTACATACCGAGACAAGGATATCCCTACCGGCCAAGAGCAGACGCTCTTATCCAGAGCGACTTACAGTAGAGTGCATACATTTTATTAAATTTTTTACATACCGAGACAAGGATATCCCTACCGGCCAAACCCTCCCTACCGGCCAAACCCTCCCTAACCCGGACGACGCTATGCCAATTGTGCGTCGCCCCACGGATCTCCCGGTTGCGGCCGGCTGCGACAGAGCCTGGGCGCGAACCCAGCCCAGCCTGGGCGTGAACCCAGAGACTCTGGTGGTGCAGCTAGCACTGCGATGCAGTGCCCTAGACCACTGCGCCACCCGGGAGTTGCTACACATATACCCGGGAATGCACAATACAAATGACTTGTGCATTGCCAGGAGCTATACATTCTACAGCAACTCTAATGTCTGGCACCATCCAACATCTTATAAGATGAAGGGAAAAAAATAGGTTGGATGGACGGTCAGATAGAAACAGACAACCCCACATCTCCAACACCACAGCATTTTCTGCGTCCCAGCGGAGGTCCCAAATATTTTGTATCTTTATATGGACATTTCTAACTGCTGTGTCCAATGGTATATTTGGGAATGACGAGTCCAAACCAGTGTAGAGAACAGTTAAGTATGGGTAGAGCACTACCCTGCCTCCCTCCAACACACCATCCTCTCCTCTCCCAGTACCCAGGCTGAGTCACCACAGCTTCAGCAGCTCTCCTCTGACGCTCTTCCTGTTCTCCTCACTTTCCATATTCTACTCTCCAATACCTATCCTTTCTCCTCTCCCCTTCTCCTCAGTGCCGAGTACTACCCGCTTCCTCAATACCCGTTTCCTCTATTTGCTCTGCAACCTTTGCACACATGCCAGGCTGGGGAGCAACATGAAATAGCCCATTACATAACGTTTTCTTTGTCTCCGTAGACCCGGCTGCATGGCGGCTGCTGCTGCTCCTTTCAGAGCTCAGAAGCCAAGCAGTGGGAGATGTACTATCTAGCACTGTCTTAAACGGTTGGTTTGGATGTGAGTTATTCAGAATAGCTAACGAATTGAAAGAGGTTGAAACAAGGCCATTTCATGCACTGAGAAAAAAGGCAAAAAACCACATGTAGCTTAATAAAGGATAGGCCTAGTGTTAGGTAGATGGATTTTAAGTACATACGTCTTTCTTTTGGACATTAGCCAATTTGACCATTTAACAGCCAGGGTCTCCCCTATATTTCATTGAATGGCAGTTAATAAAGGAATGATCAGTAGGTGCATAACATGTGTGTGCTGTAGTACTGCACGTTTTACTCTCTCCTCTGTGACAAAGCTGCATTGATGAGTGTCTGAGAGCCCTGACCGGTGTTGGTCTTCCTCAGAGGATCTCTGCTCCTCAGTTAACTAGGTCAGGCCAGACAGTTTCCTACAGATGAGCAGACTTCAATGAAAGGTTCACAATTAGCCTCACACACTGCGCTCTCTCACTGACCCCTACTGAATGAAGAGAGGAACCTCAGAAACTCAGTAGAGACGGGGAGGAAAGTGAAGGAACATAGTAACATTGTCCTGATGTCATACCAGGTACTGTGTGGAGTCACAGATTAGATGAACTGGACAAGGCATGAGCAATCAACAGAATCAGGCGGAAGGATCGCAGCGGTTGGATTTCCAGGATAAGCGCAGAAGGCACACACAGACCTCAGTCAGGAGTGAGGAAATTCTGGGAGGCAGTATACAATCCGGTGTTGTCATCCTTCTTCAGTTCAAACACACAGCTATGTTTGAAGTATCTAGGAAATCATCTACATTCACCACTAGCACTGTTGCTACACAAGTGTTGAAGTACATTTCTAGTTACCATGGCAAGTATTCTATTATTAATTATTTTAGAAAGTTCTACATGTAACTCAAAATACCCACTGCACTGCCAACTGAAATCATTTAAAAAGGCAACTGTACAATGCACCCATTTATTGATAAAATATTACAAGCCAACCAAATTAACTAATGATAAAATCTGCTCCACAGTTCTTTCTCCATGTTTATTTAGTTGGTATTAGACTTGGTTGCCAGAGCACGACTGTAAAGAGGCTTACTCACTATCAACTATGAGTACTTCTGGTAATTAGCCTTCTAGTATAATGCTAACCCAGTATCATGATAGACCTACTTACGGCTGGGCGGTATACCGTATTTTACTATATATACACACACCGGTATTGATGCACGGACCGGTTTGGGTTTTTACTTTATCTTCTATAACGGTATTTGAATGTTTGGTTTATTAAATGTGATACGCCGTGTGTTATGTCCATTTTTAGTTTACTCCGCTACTTGAGTCCATATCCCTCTCCGCTCCCTCTCGCTCCACACAGACCTAGTCCCACCCAGTCACTCAAGAAGCACATTTGTTGTTGCTTGTGACCACGAGACACTTGTGTTCAGTCTGCATGGTCAATGCAACAATGTTGATGACACCGATGTTGTTTCCAATTTGATATTAATATAAATCCACAAGTGTTCCATAATTACAATATTAGTTTGTTTCTTACATCTGCAAACAGCTAGTTTGTATTTTCTTAGCAAGTTAAGCTAAATCYTGTTAGCCACTAATGCTAAACGCTAGTTAGCTGGCTAGCTAATTATTTTAGGTTGAATTGAACAGTATAAAATATTCCGAATGGAGAAAGACTCATTGAAATAATTTTGAAAATATGTGTTGCCACCCTAGGGTCACGCACTACTCATACAGCAAATGTAAAACTTTTATTAATCAAAAACATAAATTACCATAAAAAAAGTGAACACCATAAATATTTGGCCATATCGCCTAGGCCTACTCAGTGTAGCATGTTTCAATTAATGTAATTTGACATATGTAATTATTACGTAATTACCACATCACCATGCACTTCCTGAGTAAATACCATGTAATAAGTGGCCTGTAAAATAATAAACGTCAGCAAAACGTCAAAACACAGAGGAAGAACCGTCTGACAATGTCAGTGAAGCAGTTAGTCACCCCCATGACTAACCATTAGCTTGAAGTGAGAAAATAGGTCAAAATGGATCCATTTAATTTGGTGTTGGCAGCAGAGGGCCACGGGATGCATTTCCACTCCAAACGAATGGAAGTCAATAACTTGAGGCTGAGGTTGGCTTCCTCTCCGAGGAGAAAAACAACTGTGCAGTAAGTGTGACAAAGTGGAGGAGTAAGGCCCCCMTTTGTAAATTATTATCCAAAATGTTGCCCTGCGATGCAATTAGGCAGCCAGCTCAGCAGAAAGTCACTGGGACACTGGCTGGATACGAGGCCCCAGGCTCTGTTCACAGGGTTCTCTGGGTTAGGCGGCTAGCAGGCTGGGTTTTAAAAGGAACTRAAACCCCTAACACTTGGTGACCCACCCGGCCAGGTAGATTTGCATTTAGGATTCCCGTCTTGATGTTGAACAGCTGCTTCGGACAAGTCTAGCAGTAGCGAGATATAAAATTCTTCCTTATTCATTTCCCGTGACCCTGTCACAAGATGATCCCTCCCCCAGTCCCTTCTCCCCCCTCTGTGTCTGTGCAGCAGCTTTGCTGAGGCTGCTTCCTGTCTCTGCCTGCGTGGAGCAGACTAGTAGGCACTAGGTAGCCTACATCTCAATAATCTACAGTTGTGTCCTCTCCATGTATAATTTCCTTCATATGCACTCATATCAGCATAAACGGGTGACACCAAAATTGGTAGACATCCTCCATTTTCACCTAYCCTGTGTTTTCGGCTCAGTGCAGCTGAAGGAGACAAGCAGAGGACGCTACGTTAGACTATTAAAACACAGCCCTTGCCTCACCACCTGCTGCCAAGGCACATCCTCAGGCCCTGAACATGGATCGTGCAGGCTGCAGTCTTCCAACCGAATGACAGTCATTTCTCCAGCGCCTTCAGGAGGGAAGTTGGGAGTGGATCAGAGGAGACCGGGAGAGATTGCCATCCGGGTGGATCTGCCTGTCTGTAGCAGATTCTGTTCTTTCCGCTGACTGGAATCAGAGGAGTAATCTGAGTGGGCAGACGGAGAGAGGGAGAGCATCTCTGTGGAGAGTAGTTCTATTCCAGTTTGGAGAGCACTCCACATTCTTTTCCTTCTAAAGGACTTACAGTGCCTTCAGAAAGTATTCACACCCCTTGACTTTTTCCACATTTTGATGTGTTATAGCCTGAATTCAAAATCTATTTAATTTAGATGTTTTTGTCACTGGCCTACKCACAATARCCTAGAAAGTGTAATTCTGCATTTAGAATTTTTACTAATTAATACAAAYTGTAAAGCTGAAATGTCTTGAGTCAACCCTAAATACGTTCAGGGGTAAACATTTGCTTAAGGCATATAATAAGATAAATGGGCTCACAGTGTTAAGTAATGATCAACAACCAATATGACAGTATTTGAAGAATTTAGAAAACGCAAATGCGGCGCAATCCAGGTGTGGAAAGGTTTTAAGAGACTTACCCAGAAAGACTCACAGCTGTAATCGCTGCAGAAAAGTATTGACTCAGGGGCGTGAATGTAAATTTGATATATTTCATTTTCAATACATTTGCTAAAACGTCTAAAAACATGTTTCCACTTTGTCATTATGGGGTGTAGAAGGGAGAGAAAAATAATTAAATTAATCCATTTTGAATTCAGGCTGTAACACAAAATGTGGATTAAGTCAAGGGGTATGAATACCTTCTGAAGGCACTGTAAATGTCCATCTAATCATTTGCCTATTTTTGTTCACATCTAATCAGAACTAACAGCACGGGAATAGCCATATTTCCCACTGGGTAAAAGACTAGTGGGCTTCGCAATCCCTCCTTGGGTTAATCTAATTGTGTTCCGACCGGCTAACTTCTCTTTCRGGAACTCAGAGAAAGAAACACACACTGAGCAAGCGAAACACATGCAGGCCGCTGGTGATGCCCGACAATGCAGACAGACACACAGACAATGTCTTAAAGGGTAAGGCTCTTCTAGACCACAGGGGGTGGCCTAGCCCTATATCTTGTTGCATAATAGTGCCTTGGGAATCATAGCATCACCTAATCTACTGAATTTAACGTTTGGATGGACTCACTCCCTGAGATCCAGTAGTTACAGGGATATACAGTTGAAGTCAGAAGTTTACATACACCTTAAACTGAGTTTAAATGTATTTGGTTTTCACAATTACTGACATTTAATCCTAGTAAAAATTCCATTTTAGGTCAGTTAGGATTACCACTTTATTTTAATAATGTGAAATGTCAGAATAATAGTAGAGAAAATGATTTATTTCAGCTTTTATTTCTTTAATCACATTCCCAGTGGGTCAGAAGTTTACATACACTCAATTAGTATTTGGTAGCATTGCCTTTAAATTGTTTAACTTGGGTCAAATGTTTTGGGTAGCCTTCCACAAACTTCCAACAATAAGATGGTGGAATTTTGGCCCATTCCTCCTGGCAGAGCTGGAGTAACTGAGGCCTTGCTCGCACACGCTTTTTCAGTTCTGCCCACAAATTTTCTATAGGATTGAGGTCAGGGCTTTGTGATGGCCATACCAATACCTTGACTTTGTTGTCCTTAAGCCATTTCCCACAACTTTGGAAGTATGCTTGGGGTCATTGTCCATTTGGAAGACCCATTTGCTACCAAGCTTTAACTTCCTGACTGATGTCTTAAGATGATGCTTCAATATATCCACAATTTTCCTTCATGATGCCATCTACTTTGTGAAGTGCACCAGTCCCTCCTGCAGCAAAGCACCCTCACAACATGATGCTGCCACCCCCGTGCTTCACGGTTGGGATGGTGTTCTTCAGCTTGCAAACATCCCCCTTTTTCCTCTAAACATAACGATGGTGATTACGGCCAAACAGTTCTATTTTTGTTTCACCAGACCAGAGTACAATCTTTGTCCCCATGTGCAGTTGCAAACCGTAGTCTGTTTTTTTTTAATGGCGGTTTTGGAGCAGTGGCTTCTTCCTTGCTGAGCGGCCTTTCAGGTTATGTCGATATAGGACTCGTTTTACTGTGGATATAGATACCTTTGTACCTGTTTCCTCCAGCATCATCACAAGGTCCTTTGCTGTTGTTCTGTAATAATTGATATGCACTTTTCGCACCAAAGTACGTTCATCTTTAGGAGACAGAACATGACTCCTTCCTGAGCGGTATGACGGCTGCGTGGTCCCATGGTGTTTATACTTGCGTACTATTGTTTGTACAGATGAACGTGGTACCTTCAGGCATTTGGAAATTGCTCCCAAGGATGAACCAGACTTGGAGGTCAACAATTATTTTTCTCAGGTCTTGGCTGATTTCTTTTGATTTTCCCATGATGTCAAGCAAAGAAGCACTGAGTTTGAAGMTAGGCCTTGAAATACATCCACAAATACACCTCCAATTGACTCAAATTATGTCAGTTAGCCTATCAGACGCTTCTAAAGCTATGACATKATTTTCTGGAATTTTCCAAGCTGTTTAAAGGCACAMTRAACTTAGTGTCTGTAAACTTCTGACCCACTGGAATTGTGATACAGTGAATAAGTGAAATGATCTGTCTGTAAAAAATTGTTGGAAAAATTCCTTGTGTCATGCACAAACTAGATGTCCTAACCGCCTTGCCAAAACTATAGTTTGTTAACTAGAAATTAGTGGAGTGGTTGAAAAACGAGTTATGACTCCAACCTAAGTGTACGTAAACTTCCGACTTCAATTGTAGGAAGGATCATACAGGGATACATAAGCATTAAGGCTTTCACAGACTGCCACACAACTGCCGAAACTCTGGGTGTGTCACTGTTTGCTCAACCAACAGAGCAGACACACAGGTATAGCCTTTCTTTCACACAGCAAGTAAAGCTAGCCTACATTTTACTGCCCAGATATCAATGAGCAATTTTCATACCAACTACACCATTTCTTATGCTCACGGTATGTTCATTCATCTGATCACATCTGTTCTACTCACGATGGCCTAGCTTGCTGCTCAGTGAGTGTGTAAATCACAACCATGTCTAATGTGAAACTTCCATTTTCCTGTGAGCCTACATTTAATTGGAATAAAATGAGCGAGCCTCCATTTGTGAAGCACTGCAGTAACAGTGGCCGAGAATGTGAGTGAATGCAATATACTATACGTATGTGGGTGAACCTATAATACGGTTATCCTTTAAAGCAGCACGTACAGGATAATCAATGAGGGGCTATGCGTTCTGTGGAAAATAATGAATGACGTGGAAGGTGTGTTCCACGACAGGCTAGCGGAGTAGAACTGACCTTCAACTGGGTTGCATTATTTTCCAGAGAACGAATAGAGCCCCGAGTTGATTATCCCTTTAATACCATGTCTATAATATAACACATTTGCCGCTAGAAATGTGTTCAACAGCAAGTTTACTAGATAGCTACAGTAGTTGCCATGGTAACAAAACAAAAAAAATGACTTGCTAGTTTAGCTAACCAAACCATCAGTCCTAACTTTCAATTATGAAAATCTAATTCAACAATGCCAATCAATTCAACTTCTGCTTTCAAAAGCAGGTCAAACACTACACATGTAAGAATGAGCTATAGCAATTGAATTCTACTGTGCATATATACCGTGTGTTATAGGGAAATAATGCACTCAAGAATGCCCTTCAAGCCAACCAGAAACAAGTACCCAACAAAGCCATTGTATAGTGTAGAAATATTTTTTGTATACCCATTCAGGAATGAAACCCACAACATTGGTGACATGCTGTTGGCACCTTGCTCGAAGCCAATGGAACCGTCATTACCTTCGCAGCAGAGCAGACCTCACAGCCACCACCACTAACTGTTCTGTGCCGGTCGGTCTCAGCATAATCTAGGACGCTAGTGCCCATTATTACTACAATGTACAAAAATATAAAAACGCAACATCTAAAGTGTTGGTCCCATATTTCATGAGCTGAAATAAAAGATCAACAAGTTTCTCTCGAATTTTGTGCACATTCTGTCTGCAAGAATGTCCACCAGAACTGTTGGCAGAGAATCGAATGTTAATTTCTCTACCATATGCCACCTCCAACGTTGTTTTAGAGAATTTGGCAGTGCCTCACAACCATAGACCACGTGTAACCACGCCAGCCCAGGACCTCCACATCCGGCTTCTTCACCTGCGGGATCGTCTTGAGACCAGCCACCCAGACAGCTGATGAAACTATGGGTTTGCACAACCAACGAATTTCAGCAAACTGTTAGAAACCGTCTAAGGGAAGCTCATCTGCATGGACGTCGTCCTCGCCAGGGTCTTGACCTGACTGCAGTTTGGCCTCATAACCAACTTCAGTGGGAAAATGCTCACCTTCGAAGGCCACTGGTATGCTGGAGAAGTCGGCTCTTCATGGATTACTCCCAGGTTTCAACTTCAATACATAGAGTGTATTGCGACGTGTGTGCCCAATGGTGGAGGTGGGGTTATGGTATGTGCAGACATATGCTACAGACAACAAACACAATTGCATTTTTTCCCGATGGCAATTTGAATGCACAGAGATACCGTGATGAGATCTTGAGGCCCATTGTCGTGCCATTCATCCGTCGCCATCACATGTCAGCATGATAATGCACGGCCCCATGTCACAAGGATCTGTACACAATTCCAGGAAGCTGAAAATGTCCCAATTATTCCATGGCCTGCATACTCAGACACCCACTGAACATGTTTGGGTTTCTGCTGCTGCTACTAGCTGTTTATTATCTATGCAGTCACTTTACCTCTACCTTCATGTACGTTACCTAAATTCCCGATTAACCTGTACCCCCGCACATTGACTCAGTACCGATACCCCCTCTATATCGCCTCGTTATTGTTTTGTTTTTTGAATTGTGTTACTTTTTTTTTCTACATATGATCTATAACTGGGCTAATAACTCAATAACTAGCAAAGGATATAAACAAAATGTGCACACGTGGCTACATGCAGCTCTCGCTTTGATCTCAAAACAAGCGCATCTACTCACGACCGCTCATGCTGTAAACAGTCCAGTTCAAAGTAAATGGCATAGATCCATATATGGCAATGGCCTATTTGCATATATGGCTACTGCAGCGCTGATTGTTTATGCCACACTGGTCTGTGTAGAGTACGGGCTGAGTGGTGCATGTCAATACAATAGAAACCTACTCCGATTCGTTCTGCCTACAACAAAATCTCTTGCATAGTTTGTTTTGGTATATTGCATTGAAAGTGGCTAATATTGCGCTGATTCGATCAAAATTGCCACAGTAAAGGGAAACGTTGATAGTGTTAACAGGGTCACCAACCTTTTCAAGATCACTTTGAATCAAAATGCATGCAGAGAACCGCTCAGATTTTTTTGTAAAATTACTTAAAAAATGTTATCCTTTATGCAACATTAACCAATTAAAAACAGCTATAGGCCCAATATACTACCACCACATATTGGCTTTGATTGAATTGCCCTGCAAATGCCTTTATTTAAGCAATTTCAAAATATATTTCAAAATTTGAAGTAGGCTATATGATCACACCAGTAATAGATCCGTTGTTGTATTACTTGTGAAGCATAGCTGAGTGAGCATACTTTTTTTTTTTTTTTGAAATAGCTTTTTATAAAAAATTTATTGGGCTGATGCCTGCATCTGATGTTCAGTCTCAGAGGGAGAGCAGCAGATTGAGCAGCAGCCTCTTAAAATCCCTCCACTCTCCCTGACCAAAAAGGGACACAGTCTTCCAGATTATGGCGAAACTTGAGTTGCACTGAACAGAGAAAGTGAAATATTCCTGGATATTAAAAAAAGACCCAAGCTGCTAATAACAATGCAACCTTATAAAAACACTTTCCTACTCATTCATCACTGCTGCAGTGCTTGTTGTAGCACTGAGTGGCAATAGGATTAAGGTGCATTTTATGGCTTTTAAAAGTGTTGAGTACAAAGTTGACAGAGCTGAGTAAGAACTTAAACATGAACTCACTCATAAAAACAGCATCTCTTTGCTGTATTCGTTGGCAGTCTCTAGTCATGGTTTTAAAATCTCACAGTATCAACTTTGCTGTAGCTTTCTTTTATGCCTGCTACGATACTGCAGACACGGTCATCTGAGCCTTCCGATTGGCCAGAGTTAGGCCCATAGTGCACTTGATTTGCTCTAGAAATCAAGGAAAAACTAGGGTGCAGAGGCACCAGACAGGAAGATGTGGGAAAAAAATAGGAACACAAGGCATTATCGTTGTTTTTTTWAAAGAAATGTTAGGGGATTGAATAGGAATGCCTTTGCGATCGACCGGTTGGTGACCACTGCCCTAGAAAGTTGAGTGAAGTTCAAACTTATACTTCTCTCTGTGGGCTAATATCTATGCACGGCAGTCTCGAAGCTACTTGAGACTGTTGCAGCTTAGAGGGAGCATTGGTTCCAAGGTCAAATCTTTGTCTATTTATTGAGGCTAACAAACAGCCCTTATCATTTTGATTGTAATAATTTTTACAAATTCCAAATGAAAGTTTCATAAGTAAATTATACATTTCAAGCAATTTTTACTTACCGTAAAACAGTTAAATACCTTGATCACCAAACCCTTTTTAGAGCTGCATATCCATTTATGGCAATCCTCTGTACAATGACATTTGCGCTGCATCCGATCCTATAGCTGTACAGCAAATCAGCAATCTGTTCGCTAGCTCAGGGGTTCTCAAACTTAACCCACGTCCCCCAAAAAGGAGTGGTTCAAAGCTTGTGACCCCTGCGCACGCGCATGCATGCGTGGCCCAGGGAGAATAAGCCCACAATCGCTGCTCAAATGTAGCCTGTCATTACAACCATAAACAACGATGCATTTTCAAAATGCAAGTAAGAAATAAACTGCGTTTACACCTGCATTTTAAGCTGAAAGTCATTCACATTAGCAGTCAATATTAACTAGGGATATCATGTCACATTGTCACTCCTCTGGTGTCCAGAACAAGCAGGAGCATATGGCTGGCTAACTGTATGCAGTGTGGGTTGCAGGATCAGATGGAAAGCATGAACTGTCTGTAGCCATTTTCCTTCCTCACAAATATTGTAATTAATTTGCCAGAATGTTACATCGTCAACCCATAAGTATTGAAGGAAGTGAGATGCTACAGCCATCTTCAGACATAGCCAGTACCACCACTGAGGTATATAATTATGAACCCACCCAAACTAGGCCTATCTGAAATATGAAAATTAATGAAATCACCAGGTAGCTTATTGTTCTGGCAAAGATGAATCCATAGGATATTGGTGAACTGTATTTTATATGGATAATATTATCATAGGTAGGCTACAAGCGCTTTTTGGTCACTAATCTGGATGTGAGACCACATTTGAGGGCCAATGCTGATGACTGGTCACTGATCAACAGTCAAGAAATTCAACTTTTTCGTTCTGAAGCACAAATTAGATGTTTTTATAACAAGAATTTGGTGCGATGCAGTAGGCCTATGTTAGTAACCAGATCAAACACGCAAATGTATAAATAAAATACAAATGGTAGGCTATATGTAGCTTATTAAAATATTTATGAAAAAACAAAAAAATCTCTAAATTACGACCCACTCCCCCCCAAAAACCTCACTGAGCTAGCTCACCCGACCTTTGTTGACAGTTTTCTGGTCCAATCAGAGGGTCAAGCGTGTGTTTCACTAGTCAATGTTTTTTTTGCAAGTGCGATACAGTCTCTGGCTGCGTGGAGAGTAGCCTAATCCATGTAGACACTGTACTACAAAATGAGTGACAAAAAGTTACAAAACCTGGCCAGATAATTTCAAGTCAGTCTCAAGTCAAAGTAGTCACGAGTCTTTAGCCATCAAATGTGACTCGAGTCCAAGTCGTGTGTGACTCGAGTCCAAGTCGTGTGTGACTCGAGTCCAAGTCGTGTGTGACTCGAGTCCAAGTCGTGTGTGACTCGAGTCCAAGTCGTGTGTGACTCGAGTCCAAGTCGTGTGTGACTCGAGTCCAAGTCGTGTGRGACTCGAGTCCAAGTCGTGTGTGACTCGAGTCCAAACCTCTGGCGATAATATACCACATTGAAAATACTTTCAATCTCAAAAAGAGAGGCACACCGCTGTATACGCTTCACAATATTATGAGTTATCCCTCGCGGAAGACTATGAGCTCACCCATTGTGGGCAAAGGTGTACTTTAAATCAAATGTTATTTGTCACATGAATATAACAGGTGTAGGTAAACCTTACAGTTTCTTACAAGCCCTTAACCAACAATGCTTTAACATGTTAAGTAAAAAATAGAAAAGTAATAAAATAAAAACAAATAATTAAACAGCAGCAGTAAAATAACAATAGCGAGGCTATATACAGGGGGTACCACTACAGAGTCAATGTGCGGGGCACGGGTTACTCGAGGTAATATGTACATGTAAGCAWCTCCATTCCAAAATTAAATCTAGAATCGGCTTCCTATTTCGCAACAAAGCATCATCACTCATGCTGCCAAACTCACCCTCGTAAAACTGACTATCCTACCGATCCTTGACTTCAGCGATGTCATTTACAAAATAGCCTCCAACACTCTACTCAGCAAATTGGATGCAGTCTATCACAGTGCCATCCGTTTAGTCACCAAAGCCCCATATACTACCCACCACTGTGACCTGTAMGCTCTCGTTGGCTGGCCCTCGCTACATATTCGTCGCCAAACCCACTGGCTCATCTATAAGTCTTTGCTAGGTAAAGCACCGCCTTATCTCAGCTCACTGGTCACCATAGCAGTACCCACCTGTAGCACGCGCTCCAGCAGGTATATTTCACTGGTCATCCCCAAAGCCAACTCCTCTTTGGCCGCCTTTCCTTCCAGTTCTCTGCTGCCAATGACTGGACCAAATTGCAAAAATCACTGAACCTGGAGACATATCTACCCCTCTAACTTTAAGCATCAGCTGTCAGAGCAGCTTACTGATCACTGTACCTGTACACAGCCCATCTGTAAATGGCACACCCAACTACCTCATCCCCATATTGTTATTTATTTATAKWTTTTTTTGCTCTTTTGCAACCCAGTATATCACTTGCACATCATCATCTGCACATCTATCACTCCAGTGTTAATGCTAKATTGTAATTATTTCAGCTCTATGGCCTATTTATTGCCTTACCTCCCTAATCTTACTACATTTGCACACACTGTACATAGATTTTTCTATTGTGTTATTGACTATACGTTTGTTTATCCAATGTGTAACTGTTGTTTTTGTCGCACTGCTTTGCTTTATCTTGGCCAGGTCGCAGTTGTAAATGAGAACTTGTTCTCAACTGGCCTACCTGGTTAAATTTAAAAAAATGTAGGCAGAGTTAAAGTGACCWTGCATAGATAATAAACAGAGTAGCAGCAGAGTAAAAGAGGGTTCTGAGTAGCCCTTTGATTAGCTGTTCAGGAGTCTTATGGCTTGGAGGGTAGAAGCTGTTAAGAAGCCTTTTGAACCTAGACTGATGTACTGGGCCGTACGCACTACCCTCTGTAGTGCCTTGCGGTCAGAGGCCGAGCAGTTGCCATACCAGGCAGTGATGCAACCAGTCAGGATGCTCGATGGTGCAGCTGTAGAACCTTTTGAGGATCTGAGGACCCATGCCAAATCTTTTCAGTCTCCTGAGGAGGAATAGGCTTTGTCACGCCATCGTCACAACTGTCTTAGGGTGTTCGTTCTATGATAGTTTGTTGGTGATGTGGACACCAAGGAACTTAAAGTTCTCAACCTGCTCCACTGCAGCCCCGTCGATGAGAATGGGGGCGTGCTCGGTCCTCCTTTTCCTGTAGTCCACAACCATCTCCTTTGTCTTGATCACGTTAAGGGAGAGGTTGTTGTCCTGGGACCACACGGCCAGGTCTCTGACCTCCTCCCATGTGGCTAAGATTTCAAACCTCCCATTAATAGCTGGGTGGTGAATGTCTTAAACGTCCCAATGATAGGTGCTGTATAGCTCAAATCAGGTGACACTCATTTTGATGGTAGCAGCAGTTAGATCACACATGCAAGACAATTCAGTGCATTCAAGAGAGCCGGGGCCATAATTTATGGCGAGTGGGACTACTGGTACACAAATGTAAAATGTAAATCAAATGCAAAATTAGAGCTTTTTCTAATAAACTCGTGTGGATGTGTCAATGAGGCAGTTTAGAGGCAATCAGGTTTTCAGTGGTGTGTACAGTAGGTAGATAATACATAATGGGTGTTGAATCATACGAGACAAGAGCAATCTTTGGAAGTGCCAAAAAACGACCCCTCACGACCTGATCTTCTGTGCATCTCAACAGATGCTGCATGTGCATATTAAATAAATCAGCCACAAAGTAATATACAGAATTAACATATAGTACATTCGGGAAAGTATTCAGACCCCTTGACTTCTTCCAAATGTTGTTACGTTAGCCTTATTCTAAAATGGATTCAATGACTTTCTTTCCTCAATCTACACACAATTCCCCATAATGACAAAGGGAAAACAGGTTTAGACATTTTTGCAAAAGTATAAAAAAATAAAATATAAGAACCTTTACATACATTTTCAGACCCTTTGCTATGAGACTCGAAATTGAACTCAGGTGCATCCTGTTTCCATTGATCATCCTTGAGATGTTCCTACAACTTGATTGGGGTCTGTGGTAAATTCAATTAATTGCACATGATTTGGAAAGGCACACACCTGTCTATATAAGGTCCCACAGTTGATAGTGCATGTCAGAACAAAAACCATGCCATGAAGTCGAAGGAATTGTCCGCAGACAGGATAGGATAGGAAAAACCTGTTTTTGCTTTGTCATTATGGGGTATTGGCACATCATAAAAAAACAATTTAATCAATTTTATAGCAAGACTAACGCAACAAAACGTGGAAAAAGTCAAGGGGTCCATATACTTCCCGAATGCACTGTATGCCCTATCAAAGTAAATATTAGAAGGGGGGGGGGGGGGGGAATCCAAGCAAAGAAATTAAGCCATTACTTCCCTGAACAGAGCAGAGTCAGTGCCTGTTGAGAATGACACCAGCCCTAGAAATATCTAGGGTAGATCCGACTCGGTCATATAACGAAAGCACTGGTCATCACTGACACAAGCAGCAACCACATCTAATAAAAGGTGTGCATCTCTGGACTTGTCCCAGAGTTTCCCCTGAAATAACTCAGGCAGGATAGGATTCCCAAATTATCGCTGTTTTCACACTAAACGTATGCCTTCAGTTGGTTTCTGTAGAAGCCTTTGATATTTACAAGCCTGGATGCCGACTCGGGGATCACTGTGCCCTAACTGAAGAAAATATAGGGAAACTGGATACAAAACAGAGCTGTGGATCTGGGTCATGTTTAGAGTGACAGTGCAGTGGGGTGTGTTTATGTGTGTAACAGCTTGAGGCCGGGGGGGGGCTTTACCAGTGGAGCCAACATTACTTTTACTGGCACAACGGGAGATAGGCACAGCCACGGCAAGAGTCAGCTCAGAACCCTCTCCAGTCACTGTGTCAGCGGGAACACAGAGCAGAGATCCATGTGTGAAAATGCCCAAGTCCTGGCACTCAGCTCTAACACACACATCTCGCAGGGTTTCGCCGACAGATAAGGGCGAGTTCTTACGAGTTCCAACAAGTCTYTTATTTAGTGACTTTTTGTGTTCAGATTTTTTTTTAAATTTTTTTTTAAACAGAAAATGTCATACTATTATCATACCACCAAGCACTACTGGACATCAGATCGATAGTTACCTCGATTTTTTACCTAAAATCCAACTTCAACTCCTGACTGCTGTTCCCTTGTTCAATTCCTTTGTGTCATGGGCCACCAAAAAGCTGCAGGTGTAAATGCGGGAGACGTGCCGGCATCCTGGTGAGATTGAGACGAAGATAATATAAACCGGCACTCCCCTCCATTCTATTCACAAATGTCCAGTCACTTGAGAAGATGGATTAACTTCGTTCGAGACAATCTGAGAGACTTGAAAAGCTGCATTAGATGCCTTGCAGAGACGTGGTTAGATGACCATGTAAGTAGGACTCAGTGGTTTCTCCATGCAGCAGCAAGATCGAACGAAGGCGAACATGGGCAAGTCCAAAGGGGGAGGGGTGCGTGTTCATAAACAACAACTGGTGCGCTGCTTCCAGTGTGAAAGAAATCTCGAGCTTTTGCTCACCTGAAATAGAATACCTCATGGTAAGCTGCAGACCCTTTAATATACCAAGAGAGTTTACCAACACGTCTCCTGTGCCATTAGGGACACTAAAACTCTAGACCACTTGTATTCTACCCACAGAAACGCACATAAGGCCCTCAATCATCCTCCCTTCGGCAAATCTAACCATGACTATGTGTATGTAAACTTCCGACTTCAACTGTCGGAAGTTTAGATACACTTAGGTTGGAGTCATTAAAACTTGTTTTTCAATCACTCCACACATTTTTGTTAACAAACTATAGATTAGGCAAGTTGGTTAGGACATCTTCTTTGTATATGACACAAGTAATTTTTCCAACAATTGTTTACAGAAAGATTTCTCACAATTCCAATGGGTCATAAGTTTGCAGACACTAAGTTGACTGTGCCTTTAATAAACATTTTGGAAATTCCAGAAAATGATGTCATGGCTTTAGACGCTTCTGATAGGCTAATTTACATCATGAGTCAACTGGAGGTGTACCTCTGAACGTATTTCAAGGCCTACCTTCAAACTCAATGCCACTTTGCTTGACATCATGGGAAAATCAAAAGAAATAAGCCAAGACCTCAGAAGAAAAAAAAATTGCTGACTTCCAAGTCTGGTTCATCCTTGGGAGCAATTTCCAAACGCATGAAGGTACCACGTTCATCTGTACAAACAATAGTAAGCAAGTATAAACACCATGGGACCAAGCAGCCATCATATCGCTCAGAAAGGAGACGTGTTCTGTCTCCTAGAGATGAACGTACTTTGGTGCAAACAGTGCAAATCAATCCCAGAACAACAGCAAAGGACCTTGTGAAGATGCTGGAGGAAACGGGTATAAAAGTATCTATATCCACAGTAAAACGAGTTCTATATCGACATAACCTGAAAGGCCGCTTAGCAAGGAAGAAGCCACTGCTCCAAAACCACCATAAAAAAGTCAGACTACAGTTTGCAACTGCACATGGGGACAAAGATTGTACTTCTTGGAGAAATGTCCTCTGGTCTGTTGAAACAAAAATAGAATTGTTTGGCCATAATGCCCATCGTTATGTTTGGAGGAAAAAGGGGGAGGCTTGCATGCCGAAGAACACCATCCCAACCGTGAAACACGGGGGTGGAAGCATCATGTTGTGGGGGTGCATTGCTGCAGGAGGGACTGGTGCACAAAATAGTTGGCATCATGAGGCAGGAAAATTGTGGATATATTTAAGTAACATCAAGACATCAGTCACAAAGTTAAAGCTTGGTCGCAAATGGGTCTTCCAAATGGACAACGACCCCAAGCATACTTCCAAAGTTGTGGCAAAATGGCATAAGGACAACAAAGTCAAGGTATTGGAGTGGCCATCACAAAGCCCTGACCTCAATCCCATAGAAAATGTGTGGGCAGGACTGAAAAAGAGTGTGCGAGCAAGGAAGCCTACAAACCTGACTCAGTCACACCAGCTCTGTCAGGAGGAATGGGCCAAAATTCCCTCAACTTATTGTGGGAAGCTTGTGGAAGGCTACCCAAAACGTTTGACCCAAGTTAAACCATTTAAAGTTAATGCTACCAAACACTAATTGAGTGTATTTAAACTACTGACCCACTGGGAATGTGATGAAAGAAATAAAAGCTGAAATCATTCTACTATTATTCTGACATTTCACATTCTTAAAATAAAGTGGTGATCCTAACCTAAAACTGGGAATATTTACGAGGATTAAATGTCAGGAATTGTGAAAAACAGAGTTCAAATGTATTTGGCTAAGGTGTATGTAAACTTCCGGCTTCAACTGTACATATATTCCACCTGTGGTAAATTCAATTGATTGGACATGATTTGGAAAAGGCACAACTGTCTATATAAGGTCCCACAGATGACAGGGCATGTCAGAGCAAAAACCAAACCAGGTCGAAGGGATTTTCCGTAGACCTCCGAGACAGGATTGTGTCGAGGCACAGATCTGGGGATGGGTACCAAAACATTTCTGCAGCATTTAAGGTCCCAAGAACACAGTGGCCGCCATTATCCTTAAATAGGAGAAGTTTGGAACCAGGAAGACACTTCCTAGAGCTGGCCGCCCGGCCAAACTGAGCAATCAGGGGAGAAGGGCCTTGGTCAGGGAGGTGACCAAGAACCTGATGGACACTGGTATAGAGTTCCAGAGTTCCTCTGTGGAGATGGGAGAACCTTCCAGAAGGACAACCATCTCTGCAGCATTCCACCAATCAGGCCTTTATGGCAGAGTGGCCAGACGGAAGCCACCCCTCAGTAAAAGGCACGACAGCCCACTTGGAGTTTGCCAAAACGCATCTAAAGGACTCTCAGACCATGCGAAACAAGATTCTCTGGTCTGATGAAACTCTTTGGCCTGAATGCCAAGCATCACGTCTGGAGGAAACCTGGCACCATCCCTACGGGGAAGCATGGTGGTGGCAGCAAAATGCTGTGGGGATGTTTTTCAGCGTCAGGGACTGGGAGACTAGTCAGGATCGAGGGAAAAATAAACAGAGCAAAGTATAGAGAGATCCTTGATGAAAACCTGCTCCAGGGAGTTCAGGACCTGACTAGGGTGAAGGTTCAACTTCCAACAGGACAACAATCCTAAGCACACAGCCAAGAAAAACGCAGGAGTGGCTTCGGGACAAGTCTCAATGTCCTTGAGTGTCCCAGCCAGACCACGGACTTGAACCTGATCGAACATATCTGGAGACCAGAGACCTAAATAGCTGTGCAGCAACACTCCCCTTCCAACCTGACCGAGCTTGAGAGGATCTGCAGAGAAGAATGGGGGGGACGGGGGACTGCCCAAATACAGGTGTGCCAAGCTTATAGCATCATACCCAAGAAGACTCAAGGCTGTAATCGCTGCCAAAGGTGCTTCAACAAAGTACTGAGTTAAGGGTCTGAATACTTATGTCAAATTGGATTTGTTTATTTTTAATACATTTGCAAAATATTCTAAAAACCTGTTTTTGCTTTGTCATTATGGGGTATTGTCTGTAAATTGATTAGTAAAAATAAAAAAAAATCATCCAAAATGTTGGTAAAGTGTTGGTAAAGTCAAGGTGTCGAAATACTTTCCAAATGCTGCTACTGTTCTTTATTTTACTATTTTTATTACTACCATCATCATCATCCTCTCCTAAAGCTTAGTCACTTTACCCTATACATATATACCTCATATTCTTCTGGTACTGGTGCTCCCTGTATATAGCTCCATTCTTGTGTAATTTATACCTTCTGTTACTATCGCTCTTTTTATTATCATTTTTTGTGTCAGCGGATGTGCTCCCTGGCACTGTGGAGGGAGATGGGCCACCCTGTGGGAGGCAGAGGGGCATGGGGACATACATTCACTCACAGCAGAGCAGCCTCATTAGCCAGAGGAGAACTCCTCCTGGACATCAACAGGTGGAGCTGCCTGGGATCTGAGTCAAGCGCTCAGCAGCCTAAATACACTTCCTGTTCCAGTGAGCAATGTCTTCAACGATGTCAAAATAGTACTATTAACTATAGCACAGGGGCTAGATAACCATCTGTCTTGACCTATAATTACAGCTAGCTAACTAAAAAGTTGTGTACAAGAACATTACCAAACAAGCACTGCGACAGACACACCCACTGTCTGTCCTGAATGAAAATGTAACAGGTGAAACCAGACGACTGTTGCAGTTCTCCCAACCTCGTCTCCGAGCATTTCATATAATTCTATATGTAAACCCGAGACACTCAATTTAGTATGATATGTTATGTTTCGAATGGTATGTATTAATTTCTGGATGGGCATCACCCATTTCGTATGACATATTACAAATTAAAATTTGTATTATATGTTACGAATTTGCAAAACGTACAATATGATAAATATGATATGATAAACGTATGATAAACTCAGCAAAAAAAGAAACGTCCTCTCACTGTCAACTGATTTTATTTTCAGCAAACTTAACATGTGTAAATATTTGTATGAACATAACAAGATTCAACAACTGAGACATAAACTGAATGAGTTCCACAGACATGTGACTAACAGAAATGGAATAATGTGTCTCTGAACAAAGGGGGMGTCGAAATGAAAAGTAACAGTCAGTATCTGGTGTGGCCACCAGCTGCATTAAGTACTGCAGTGCATCTCCTCCTCATGGACTGCACCAGATTTGCCAGTTCTGATTTGCCAGTTCTGTGAGATGTTACCCCACTCTTCCACCAAGGCACCAGCAAGTTCCAGGACATTTCTTGGGGGTATGGCCCTAGCCCTCACCCTCCAAGCAGACAGGTCCCAGACATGATCAATGGGATTGAGATCCAGGCTCTTAGCAGAACACTGACATTCCTGTCTTGCAGGAAATCAGCCATATTGCTCGTTCTGTGCGTGGTGGCATTGTCATGCTGGAGGGTCATATCAGGATGAGCCTGCAGGAAGTGTACCACATGAGGGAGGAGGATGTCTTCCCTGTTAATTTTTTTAAGTTATTATTTTACCTTGATTTAACTAGGCAAGTCAGTTAAGAACAAATTCTTATTTTCAATGACGGCCTAGGAACAGCGGGTTAACTGCCTTGTTCAGGGGCAGAACGACAGATTTTTACCTTGTCAGCTCAGGGATTCGATCTTGCAACCTTCAGGTTACTAGTCCAATGCTCTAACCACTACGCGCCCTGCCGCCCAGTAACGCACAGCGTTGAGATTGCCTGCAATGACAACAAGCTCAGTCCGATGGTGCTGTGACACCGCCCCAGACCATGACGGACCCTCCACCTCAATCCCGCTCTAGAGTACAGGCCTTGGTGTAATGCCCATTCCTCTGACGATAAACGCGAATCCGACCATCACCCCTGGTGAGACAAAACCGTGACTCGTCAGCGAAGAGCACTTTTTGCCAGTCCTGTCTGGTCCAGCGACAGTGGGTTTGTGCCCATAGGCGACATTGTTGCCGGTGACGGCTGGTGAGGACCTGCCTTACAACAGGCTTACAAGCCCTCAGTCCAGCCTCTCTCAGCCAATTGCGGACAGTCTGAGCACTGATGGAGGGATTGTGCGTTCCTGGTGTAACTCGGGCAGTTGTTGTTGCCATCCTGTACCTGTCCCGCAGGTGTGATGTTCGGATGTACCGATCCTGTGCAGGTGTTGTTACACGTGGTCTGCCACTGCGAGGACGATCAGCTGTCTGTCCGGGCTCCCTGTAGCGCTGTCACCTCCCTGACCAAGGCCCTTCTTCCCTGATTGCTCAGTCTGGCCGGGCAGCCAGCTCTAGGAAGAGACTTGGTGGTTCAAAACTTCTTGAATGGAGGCCACTTTGTTCTTGGGTACCTTAAATGCTGCATAAATGTTTGTGTCCTTCCCAAGATCTGTGCCTCGACACAACCCTGTCTCGGAGCTCTACGGACAATTCGTTCAACCTTATGGCTTGGTTTTCGCTCTGACATGCACTGTCAACATGTGTGTACCTTTCCAAATCATGTCTAATCAATTGAAGTTACCACAGGTGGACTCCAATCAAGTAGTAGAAACAGCTCAAAAGATGATTCATGGAAACAGGATGTATGTGAGCTCAATTTCGAGTCTCATAGCAAAGGGTCTGAATGGTTATGTAAATAAAGTTTTTATTTTATTTTTAAAAACGTGTTTTTGCTTTGTCATTATGGGGTAGTGTGTGTACATTGAGAAAAAAATATTATTTAATCAATTTTAGAATAAGGCTGTAACGTAACAAAATGTGGAAAAAGGGGCCTAAATACTTTCCGAATGCACTGTATGTCGGGCTGCATGATGCAAGATGCAAGAGTACTTCCGGCGCCGACAGAGATGGCCGCCTCGCTTCGCGTTCCTAGGAAACTATGCAGTATTTTGTTTTTTTGTGTGTTATTCCTTACATTGGTACCCCAGGTAATCTTAGGTTTCATTACATACAGTCGGAGGAACTACTGAATATAAGAGCAACGTCAACTCACCATCGTTACAACCAGGAATATGACTCTCCCGAAGCGGATCCTGTGTTTTGCCTTCCACCCAGTACAATGGATCTGATCCCAGCCGGCGACCCTAAGCAACGACGCCGTAAAAGGGGCAAACGAAGCGGTCTTCTGGTCAGGCTTCGGAGACGGGCACATCGCGCTCCACTCCCTAGCATACTACTCGCCAATGTCCAGTCTCTTGACAACAAGGTTGATGAAATCCGAGCAAGGGTAACATTACAGAGAGACATCAGAGATTGTAACGTTCTTTGCTTCACGGAAACATGGCTCACTCGAGAGACGCTAACGGAGTCGGTGCAGCCAGCTGGTTTCTTCACGCATCGCGCCGACAGAAACAAACATCTTTCTGGTAAGAAGAGGGGCGGGGGTGTATGCCTTATGATTAACGAGACGTGATGTGATCATAACAACATACAGGAACTCAAGTCATTCTGTTCACCTGATTTAGAATTCCTCACAATCAAATGTCGACCGCATTATCTACCAAGGGAATTCTCTTCGATTATAATCACAGCCGTATATATTCCCCCTCACGCAGACACATCGATGGCCCTGAACGAACTTTATCTGACTTTATGTAAACTGGAAACCACACACCCTGAGGCTGCATTCATCGTAGCTGGGGATTTTAACAAGGCTAATCTGAAAACCAAACTCCCTAAATTCTATCAGCGTATCGATTGTGCTACCAGGGCTGGTAAAACCTTGGATCATTGTTATACTAACTTCRGCGACGCATATAAGGCCCTCCCCCGCCCTCCTTTCGGAAAAGCTGACCACGACTCCATTTTGTTGCTTCCAGCCTACAAACAGAAACTAAAACAGCAAGCTCCCGCGCTCAGGTCTGTTCAACGCTGGTCCGACCAATCTGATTCCACGCTTCAAGACTGCGTCGATCACGTGGATTGGGATATGTTCCGCATTGCGTCCAACAACAACATTGACGAATACGCTGATTCGGTGAGCGAGATCATTAGAAATGCATTGACGATGTCGTACCACAGCAACGATTAAAACATTCCCAAACCAGAAAACCGTGGATTGATGGCAAGCATATACACAAAAGCGGCGAACCACTTGCTTTTAACCAGGGCAAGGTGACAGGAAACATGACCGAATACAAACAGTGTAGCTATTTCCTCCGCAAGGCAATCAAACAAGCTAAGTGCCAGTATAGAGACAAAGTAGAGTCGTAATTCAACAGCTCAGACACAAGAGGTATGTGGCAGGGTCTACAGTCAATCACGGATTACAAAAAGAAAACCAGCCCCGTCGCGGACCAGGATGTCTTGCTCACAGACAGACTAAATAAAAAAAATTGCTCGCTTTGAGGACAATACAGTGCCACTGACACGGTCCGCCACCAAAACCTGCGGGCTCTCCTTCACTGCAGCCGAGGTGAGTAAAACATTTAAACGTCTTAACCCTCGCAAGGCTGCAGGCCCAGACGGCATTCCAGCCGCGTCCTCAGAGCATGCGCAGACCAGCTGGCTGGTGTGTTTAAGGACATATTCAATCAATCCTTATCCCAGTCTGCTGTTCCCACATGCTTCAAGAGGGCCACCATTGTTCCTGTTCCCAAGAAAGCTAAGGTAACTGAGCTAAACGACTACCGCCCCGTAGCACTCACTTCCGTCATCATGAAGTGCTTTGAGAGACTAGTCAAGGACCATATCACCTCCACCCTACCGACACCCTAGACCCACTCCAATTTGCTTACCGACCCAATAGGTCCACAGACGACGCAATCGCAACCACACTGCCCTAGCCATCTGGACAGGAGGAATACCTGTGAGAATGCTGTTCATCGACTACAGCTCAGCATTAACACCATAGTACCCTCCAAACTCGTCATCAAGCTCGATACCCTGGGTCTCGACCCCGCCCTGTGCAACTGGGTCCTGGACTTCCTGACGGGCCGCCCCCAGGTGGTGAGGGTAGTAACAACATCTCCACCCCGCTGATCCTCAACACTGGGGCCCCACAAGGGTGCGTTCTGAGCCCTCTCCTGTACTCCCTGTTCACCCACGACTGCGTGGCCATGCACGCCTCCAACTCAATCATCAAGTTTGCGGACGACACTATAGTGGTAGGCTTGATTACCAACAACGACGAGACGGCCTACAGGGAGGAGGTGAGGGCCCTCGGAGTGTGGTGTCAGGAAAATAACCTCACACTCAACGTCAACAAAACAAAGGAGATGATTGTGGACTTCAGGAAACAGCAGAGGGAGCACCCCCCTATCCACATCGACGGGACAGTAGTGGAGAAGGTGGAAAGTTTCCTCGGTGTACACATCACGGACAAACTGAATTGGTCCACCCACACAGACAGCTTGTGAAGAAGGCGCAGCAGCGCCTCTTCAACCTCAGGAGGCTGAAGAAATTCGGCTTGTCACCAAAAGCACTCACAAACTTCTACAGATGCACAATCGAGAGCATCCTGTCGGGCTGTATCACCGCCTGGTACGGCAACTGCTCTGCCCACAACTGTAAGGCTCTCCAGAGGGTAGTGAGGTCTGCACAACGCATCACCGGGGCAAACTACCTGCCCTCCAGGACACCTACACCACCCGATGTCACAGGAAGGCCATAAAGATCATCAAGGACAACAACCACCCGAGCCACTGCCTTTCACCCCGCTATCATCCAGAAGGCGAGGTCAGTACAGGTGCATCAAAGCAGGGACCGAGAGACTGAAAAACAGCTTCTATCTCAAGGCCATCAGACTGTTAAACAGCCACCACTAACATTTAGTTGGCCGCTGCCAACATACTGACTCAACTCCAGCCACTTTAATAATGGGAATTGATGGAAATTATGTAAAAATGTATCACTAGCCACTTTAAAAATTGGATGTAATAAATGTATCACTAGCCACTTTAAACAATGCCACTTTATATAATGTTTACATACCCTACCTACATTACTCATATGTATATACTGTACTCTATACCATCTACTGCATATTGCCTATGCCATTCGGCCATCGCTCATCCATAGATTTTTATGTACATATTCTTATTCATTCCTTTACACTTGTGTGTATAAGGTAGTTGTTGCGAAATTGTTAGATTACTTGTTAGATACTACTCCATGGTCGGAACTAGAAGCACAAGCATTACGCTACACTCGCATTAACATCTGCTAACCATGTGTACAGTCGTGGCCAAAAGTTTTGAGAATGACACAAATATTTATTTCCACAAAGTTTGCAGCTTCAGTGTCTTTAGATATTTTTGTCAGATGTTACCATGGAATACTGAAGCATAATTACAAGCATTTCATAAGTGTCAAAGGCTTTTATTGACAATTACATGAAGTTGATGCAGAGAGTCAATATTCGCAGTGTTGACCCTTGTTTTAAGACCTCTGCAATCCGCCCTGGCATTCTGTCAATTAACTTCTGGGCCACATCCTGACTGATGGCAGCCCATTCTTGCATAGTCAATGCTTGGAGTTTGTCAGAATTTGTGGGGTTTTGTTTGTCCACCCACCTCTTGAGGATTGACCACAAGTTCTCAATGGGATTAAGGTCTGGGGAGTTTCCTGGCCATGGACTCAAAATATCGATGTTTTGTTCCGAGCCACTTAGTTATCACTTTTGCCTTATGGCAAGGTGCTCCATCATGCTGGAAAAGGCATTGTTCGTCACCAAACTGTTCCTGGATGGTTGGGAGAAGTTGCTCTCGGATGATGTGTTGGTACCATTAATTATTCATGGCTGTGTTCTTAGGAAAAATTGTGAGTGAGTCCACTCCCTTGGCTGAGAAGCAACCCCCCACATGAATGGTCTCAGGATGCTTTACTGTTGGCATGACACAGGACTGATGGTAGCGCTCAACTTGTCTTCTCCGGACAAGCTTTTTTCCGGATGCCCCAAACAATCGGAAAGGGGATTCAGAGAAAATTACTTTACTCCAGTCCAATCCCTGTACCTTTTGCAGAATATCAGTCTGTCCCTGATGTTTTTCCTGGAGAGAAGTGGCTTCTTTGCTGCCTTTCTTGACACCAGGCCATCCTCCAAAAGTATTTGCCTCATTGTGCGTGCAGATGCACTCACACCTGCCTGCTGCCAATCCTGAGCAAGCTCTGTACTGGTGATGCCCCGATCCCGCAGCTGAATCAKCTTTAGGAGACGGTCCTGGCACTTGCTGGACTTTCTTGGGCACCCTGTGAAGCCTTCTTCCCAACAATTGAACCGCTCTCCTTGAAGTTCTTGATCCGATAAGTGGTTGATTTAGGTGCAATAAAGTGAAGTAGCCAAAATCACTAAGTTGAAGGGGTGTACACATACCTTCGTATATATAATTATGTATTGAAAATTGAGGCTATGGCAAATAGGGAACAGGCCATTTGGCATGTCGCCCTGCTGTGTCCTCACTGCACATCACCAGACTCTGGAGGTGCAGTCAAATTTGTGACATCACGATGTCATCACCATCGACGATGGCTGTCAAACATAGTTGACAGACAAATAGAAATTGAGTAATAATTGGACGAAAGCGAAGTTTACATTCATTATAGGATATATGAGTGAAGACCACCTCTTCCAGGATAATAGGAGACACCATATTTATCTCTATTCTCAGCCAGGGGGCGGAAAAATCATGTCGAAACCAATTTAGGATGGGCCGAAATACTAGCGCCTGTAAATACAATTTGAAGTTCGGTATGGATAATCCTCCTACCTCTTTCCAAGTTCGTAAATTTTTTTACAGGCTCACTTACCTTGCAATCAATGTTCACTCTGAGCTGCGCGCGCAGTATTCCCGAGTCTGCTGCGCAGCTCCCCCTGGACTGCCAAGCAGAAATGAAGCACGAAATTGAACATCACTCAACTATCTAGCGCAGTGGTCACCAACCGCTCGATCTCAAAGGCATTCCTAGTCAATACCTAAAATGTTCTGTAAAAAACCCAACGATAAAGCCTTGTTCCTATTTTTTTTGTTTTTGTCTCGGGATGTTGGCAGTAGGTGCACCCGATCCAGCTGCCCTGTGCCGGGTAGGCGAACTGTTGCCATTTTTAACTCTTTCATGTGTCTCAAGATACAAACTACCTTCATGGGCAGGCCCAGAGAGCAAATCAATTGCACTATAAGCCTACCGCTGGCCAATTGGATGGCTCAGATGACAGTGTCTGCAGTATCGTAGCAGGCATAAAAAAAAGCTACAGCAAAGTTGATACTGTGAGATTCCAAAATGTTTAAAACCATGACTAGAGAGACAACAAATACAGCAAAGAGATGCTGTTTTTATGAGTGAATTCATGTTTAAGTTCTTACTCAGCACTGTCAACACTTTGTATTCAACACTTATAAAATGCACCTTCCTATTTCCACTCAGTGCTACAACAAGCACTGCAGCAGTAATGAATGAGTAGGAAAGTGTTTTTATAGGGTTGGCTGGGTCTTTTTAAATAGAGGAATATTTCACTTTCTCTGTTCATAAGAGTAACATGAATTTGTGCATGAGGCAGAAATAATATAATAATAAATAGTCATAATAAATAATTTGATGTWTTTTTTTTATAAATGGACCAAAAAAAATTGCTTTTCTTTCAAAAACAAGGACATTTCTAAGTGACCCCAAACTTTTGAATGGTAGTGTATATATTTTTTGGTTAAAATGGCCCGAACAACAATGCATTGGCAGGGCAATTCAAGCAAAGCCAATATGCGGTGATAATGTATTGGGCCTATAGCTTACTGCACAAACCTCATTGCTACAGTACTGTTTTAGCCTTGTGTTTTTTATGTCCTGTTATAAAAAAAACCTGAGCGGTAGATCTTGGCTTGCATTTTGACTCTGTGATCTTGACTCAGAAAAGGTTGATGACCAGCGTTCTAGAGTTTTCCCTGTTAATTACGATCAATGTTTCCCTTCACTGTGGCAGTTGATTGAATCAATGCAATATTAGCCACTTTCAATGCAATATAGCGAAACAAGACAAACTATGCAATAGATTTTGTTGTAGGCAGAACGAATCTGAGTAGGATTCTATTGCATTAATATGCACTACTCAGCCCGTACTCTACACAGACCAGTGTGGCATAAACAATCAGAGCTGCAGTAGGCTTACATGCAAATATAGCATCACCATAATATGGATCTGTGCCATTTACATTGAACTGGACTGTGTTCACAGCATGAGCGGTCGTGAGTAGATGCACTTGTTTTAAGATCAAAGCGAGAGCTGCATGTAGCCACGTGTGCACATTTTGTTCATATTCTTTGCTAGTTAGTGAATTATTTTCCCAGTTATAGATAATTTGTAGTCAGCAATGGGAGAGTGATTGCTTCCTACAAGAGCACAAAACGTATACATATCTAGACATCTTTGAAAAGCAAGTCAGGTAAAGAGCTTTTTTTGTCTTAAAGGGGCAGTGTTGTATTTTGAGAGGCTTGAATAAGCTAAATAGCCAATAGGCAGAGGGTAGGATAATTTGTCTGATTCTCTGTAATCATGGTATGGGAATAATAATGCATTGTATTTTGTAAAGTGGTTTCTTGCATCAAAAACCAACATTTTCACCACCTCCTTGTCTGGAGGACAAGTGAATAAACAGGTTTATGTCAGGCCATGCATGTTTTTTCCAAAAGTCTCATGGAATGTAGGCCTACATTGAACACCACAAATTGACTGCTACTGTAGSCTAATTGATAGAACAGCTATTTCTATATTAAAATGTTATGGGATACATTAGCTCCATTCTTTTTGATGGTAGGCCACTCTGGTAGGCTTACATGTTGATCAAATAGCCACAGTAGCCAACATGACCACTTAAAACTGTATTGCAGGTACAGACTAACTGTTCACAGTAAACGCGCGCTGGGAGTTGCACCAACTTTTCACAATGTTCAAGTTTGCGCTCAGCAGACCTGAAATTTGCTCAGTGCCGAAAACATTGCTTGCCATATACATTTTGAAGCCGCATTATGGATTTAATCCCAATAGCGAGAAGGGGGAGACAAGGGAAGCATTTAACTACAAAAATTCAGCTGTGGCAATATATTKATCTTGATAATAGATAATCTGCCGGTTAAAGAAACTGGGATATTAGTCCATCTTGTGCGGTCGAATTGAGTGTTCTGTTAAAGTTTCAGGCCATGGTTTCCATGGTTTTATCTAAGGAAGGAAATAAATCTATTCCCAAATATTTAAAATGGGAAACCATTGGCTGGAGTCCTCCATCAGGGTCGAGTGGCAGTAGGGCAGATTGTTAGATTTTATAACTTGAAATAGAGCTGCAATTGTCTAAGATTTTCTGAGCTTTTGGGAGGGATTGAGATATATTGTCTAGAGAATGTCAGATATTGTCGGCGTATAAATGAGATTATGTGATCCATAGAATTGAGAGATGATTAATTTCCATCAATTATCAAATCGCCCGGGCCAGGGGTTCCATAGACAAATTGGAGAGGTGAGATAGAATCACCTTACCTGCTACTTCTATTTATTCTGAACGGAACAGAGCAGGTATTGCCTGTTATTACTATGGCTGAGGGATTGTCATATAGTACTTTAATCATGAAATTGTAGCCAAGTCCCATATGTTCAAAAACCGACTAAAGATATGACCCTTCTAGTCTATCAAAAGCTTTTTCTGCATCAAGAGAAAACTGCCCAAGGAGCTTTCGTTTCTGATGAAGCATGTAAGATATGTAATAGACGGAGGTTCTGAGGATAATCATTTAATAAACCCGCTTTGGTCCAGATGTATAAATTTGGGTAAGTTTCGAGACGGGAAGAAAGAATTTTTGAAAATAGATATTAAACTGTGTTTATCAAAGATAGAGGGAGTTTGTGAGAGCACTGTGTGGCATCCGTAACTTTTTTCATGAAAGCTTAATTAGTGCTGTATTTAAATCCCTTCCATATGAACCTTTGTGAATGGCTGTGTTAATCATTTAAAGTAACAGTAACGGTGGAACTAATTGATTCCAAAGTGTTAAATAGACCTCAGGAGGAATACCGTCACAACCAGGTGCCTTTATTCATGTTATCCAATACCCTTTTGAGTTCATGGAGAGAGATGTGGGCTCCCAGCAAGCCGGATTCCTCAGTTGAGAGAAGAGTTCTTATATTTTTTTTAATGACTCAATCTAGGCCTCCTGCAGTCTAAGGCACTGCATCGTAGTGCTTGAGGCATCACTACAGACCCCGGTTCGGTCCCGAGACCGGGAGACTGGCCCAGCATCGTACGGGTTAGGGAAGGGTTTGGTCAGCCGGAATGTCCTTGTCCCATCGCGCTCTAGCGACTCCTGTGGCAGGCCGGGCGCATGCACGCTGACACGGTTGCCAGCAGTATGGTGWTTCCTCCGACACATTGGTGCGGGTGGCTTCCAGGGTTAAGCGAGCAGTGTGTCAAGAAGCAGTGCAGTGTTTGAGGACACATGGCTCTCGACCTTCGCCTCTCCCGAGTCCATACGGGAGTTGCAGCGATGGGACAAGACTATAAATACCAACTGGATATCACGAAATTGAGGAGAAAAATGGGGTAAATCATTATGAATTCATTCAATTTCAAATTGTTCATAGAAAGTAGGATTTCGTAGTAAGGAAACATTAAAAGCTCCACCTTGTGGCTCTTTTACGAGATTCTGAAATGTGTATCTGGCAGTAACAAGCATGATGATCAGAAAGGCTTAAAATGTTGAATTTCCATTTTCTTGATTTAAGAAAATAGAGTAGATAATAGTATGAAATCGACTTGGGAGAATGTTTTGTGCCTGTTTAATATAAAGAGTACTCTTWTGCTTTAGGGTTATAAGCTCACCAGGCATCAATAAGGTTGTAATCAAAGAGTATATGTTGGAGAGACTTGGTTGCCTGTGAATTGTAGTGGTCTTATTAGATTTGTACCAGATATGTCCAGAATGGCATTCCTCTCTGTCACAATAAACAGTGGGAATTCAGTTAAATATAACACGCTGTTCAGAGAATCAAAAAATACATGATTATATACATTTTGAGCATACACATTAATAAAGGGAGTTCTCTTTCCATTATGGATACATTTAAGGAAAGTGATTCCACCTTCTTGGTCTTTACCAATGATGGTGACTGAGTTTATGTATCATTATGATTACATCCTTAATTTTGTTCGGGGCTGATGAAAAATCAGCCAGTTTATACAAATGGTTCTCTATTCTAATGCGTGTCCTTTTGGTGCAGGTGTGTTTTTGAGCATTGCTATATCCATATGGTTTCTTGCTAGAATATCAAGACAGCTGGAACATTTGCTAGCAATATTAAAGGGCTTTCAAATTCCATAAGAGAATAGCTAGTGACCAACTCTCGTTATCTCTCTCAGAACAATCTTCTTGATCCTAACCAGACAGGCTTCAAGGCAGCTCACTCAACAGACCACTCTCCTCTGTGTCAGAGGCTCTCCACTCTGCCAAAGCGGACTTTCTCCCCTCATCCTCCTAGATCAGGGGTGGGCAAACTTTTTGGCTCAAGGGCCACATCGGGATTTTGAAATTCAACAGAGGGCCGCATTTTTGGGGGGACCAATTGTTTGTTAATATCCATTTGCGGGGTCCTCCCGAGTGGCGCAGCGGTCTAAGGCACTGCATCGCAGTGCTTGAGGCATCACTACAGACCCGGGTTCGATCCCAGGCTGTGTCACAGCTGGCCGTGACTGGAAGACCCATGAAGCGGTGCACAATTGGCCCAGCCTCGTCCGGGTTAGGAGAGGGTTTGGCAGGCCAAGATTTCCTTGTCCCATCGCGCTCTAGCGACTCCTGTGGCGGGCCGGGAGCATGTTTCCTCCAACACATTGGTGCGGCTGGCTTCTGGGTTAAGCGGGTATTGTGTCAAGAAGCAGTGTGGCTTGGCTGGGTCGTGTTTCGGAGGACGCACGGCTCTCGACCTTTGCCTCTCCCGAGTCCGTACGGGAGTTGCAGAGATGGGACAAGACTAACTACCAATTGAATACCACGGAATTGGGAAGAAAAAAATGTTTAAAAAAATAAATTACAAATATATGTATAATTTGCGGGCCGGGTACAGCCTGTGGGCCTGCTTTGCCCCCCCCTGGTCCTAGATCTATCCACTGCCTTCAAAACCATGAACCATCAGATCCTCCACCCTCTGCACATTCCTGGATTGCATCCTACCTGGTAGGTAGAATCTGTGTCTGCACCTCTCTCTCTCTCTCTCTCTGAAAAGGCCTGCCCGCCCCTACGGGAGGGAAGCTCCCACACAGCCCATTCAAATCTCTTCTCTGTCCTGGCACCCCAATGGTGGAACAAGCTTCCCCCTAAAGTCAGGACAGTGGAGTCCCTGCCCATCTTTTGAAACTGTAACTCTTGGAAGTTATCTTAAATAACTTACAGCACTCCCGACACCCTCCAAAAAAAGCCACTTTGCTGATAAATACTTTACTGAAGGGAAATGTACTTGATACGATTGTGATGCGTTGTCTTAAGATGAATACACTAATTGCGTCAGCTAGAGATGGCGTGCAGGAGATTGCAAGGATTTGTATTGCATGAAGACTACTTTGATGCTAATTAGCATATTCGAATCACAGTAAATAAAGCCTAATATATTGATAAAAGTCACATMGTCCAAGAGAAATGTTCACAGTTATCAAAACGTCACACCAGGGAAAGCCTACATGAAACACAGACCTTGTTTGAAGTGGTTCTAAAATGGGAAAAATGAATGGTGAAAAAAACTATTGGAACCATTTCTGTGTTTGACTGCTAGGTTTTATGGGTATTATGACGTGTCCACTGTGGGGCTCTATTTGGTGGGTGCTTATGTGTGTCCTATGCACTGTAATACAGCTCAGATATGTCAGCCCTGGAGGCTTCAAGTAGAATCCTCAAAATAAAATATTTGTCACATGTTTCAAATACTACAGGTGTAGACTTTCCCGTGAAATGCACGAATCCTTTACAAACAATGCAGAGTTGCTCTCACAATGCCATCCAAATCATAAAGTCAAATCGCTTTACATATCGGATAACGTAGGGAAACGTTGTGGTTTACAGCAGCAACATGGCTGTTATGTAATTTGGGACAACTTGTTTTGCATACTATAAATCCTTATAGATCAAATACAACACTCATATCATTAGACATAGCTACAGTGTAATTTATGCCCTGATGAATGGTATCACTTCACCAATGATGCATAATTGACTCCGACATTTAAAGCCATCACATACTAATAATATAAGACTTCAAGCATCCATCCAATTAATTAAATTATGGGAACGTGTGTGTATGGAGGAAGAATGGTTTAATGTTACTGTACCCAACAAAAGAAGTTTAAGTTCCCTCCTCGCGTCTCGCTTGTCTCGACGAAGRTGCTTATCGATCTCGGCGTTGATTCGTTTGGACTCCTTCGCCTCCTCGCTCAGGCAACAACCCATCATGGATTCTAAAGTCATCACCGCAGTATTTAAACGCCAGACTTGAATGCGGCGCCCACACCTTACACTTAATAGCAAATAATTGTCCCAATCCCCTTTGAAAATCCGAATGGACAGTCCAAGGGTAAAAAATAAATGAGTGGTGTGGATGCAACAAATGTAGCCAGCTAGCTACGAAGTTTGGCCTCTTGAGGACGCCTTTGCGCGAGTTAGCATTGGGCAGTTACACCAAATATTTGACAGCTTGTAAGTCTCTAGTCAAGGCAGATACAACTAGCTAATATGGCCAAGTTAAACTCGATAGCACCTAGCCAGCGACAATAGCTAGCTAGCTCTTCATAGTCAACAGGATAGTTAAGAGTTTCAGTCCAAAAATGACCAAGATCTTTCTAACTAAATGTCGTAGTTCTCTAGCAACGACTCTTCCAACGCATTTAAATTACCGTGTGCTTACCAACCCAAGACCCGGAGACAACGGGACAAACTTGGCTGCCACATCTGTACAGTCTCATGCTATGCCTAGCCGCCCCAGAACCAAGACCATAAAATGTCGAAGTAGTGACAAAGAGCCTCTGTGAAACTGTTCATCAGCTAGTTAACTAGCTGTCAAACGGCAAAACACGACGAAGATAAATAGTAATACTCGCTTTATCTAGCTAGGATAGCAAGCTACTGTACTGTAGCTAGCTTGTGTTGTATTTGCTAGCCGTGACCACCTAGCTAACATGTATGGCTAACGTTAGATAGCTGGCTAAAATATATAGCTAGGCAGGCTAGCTAGCCATATATGACACTTAGCTAGCTAAAACGCCCAATTTGGCTGTTCTTCATTGTGGGATCATCCTCCAAAAATGTAGGTAGATTCAAACTAACCAAACACTTATAAAACGCTCGCTGACAACAAAAGGGGCATTGCCTTGAATGTTTCGTGCGTTTATCGCCCCTTTAAATTTTTTCCCCTTGGTAATCACGCGTCAGCCCGGGTGTGATGTACACTCACTACCTTGTTGCTGGCTATACTTGGGAGGAAAAGTCACTGACAGATCGAAAGCAAATCAAGACAGAGAATGAGGGTGGTTAATCAAAACTGAATGGGTGGGGTTTACACGCTGTCATTGCGGGCAGGTCTAAAAACTGCCAAGTTTGTTAGAGAAACCGACAAACCATAGACTTAGATAGACATCGCATATCTGTCCCATTGTGACGTCTGTGAGAGCACTGGCAGAGCCAGAGAGGTAGAGGCGAAGCGGTAATACAGCTATATGCAGACCATTAAGCAGAGCGCCTGCTTTTCGGCCCTTGGGACAATGACTCCCATTGTTAGGGCGTTGACCATCTCGTCATTWTATACAGTATCTCTGGCAGCGCTATTGAGGCCATCTCAATTTTGAAGTAGCCAATTTTCTTATTTGAGTTGGCAAACCAACTGAAAGGGTACATACTGTCACCTGGAGTGTGTTGTTTGAACAGGTATAAAGCCAAGTTTGGCAATTTACCGCCACCTGCAGTTATGGAATGTTTTACTGCCATCTGCAGTTATGGAATGTTTGCTCACGAGTGTAATTCATTGGCTGATCCCGCTTGGTGATCTGGATGGAATTATGTGATCCTTCCTTAACCCATGGGAAGTCCCACCCAGTTGACTACTTCAAAATAGTGAAAGTCCTCAAAGGCTTTTCCCATGCTAAAATGTGTTTTTGGTACTAGAGCCCTCTATCTATCTCTATGCAACAAACAATATTTCCTTTCGAGGAGTGTCAACCACAGATCCAGAAATTTGACTGGATGGACAACGCCCATCTTTTGTCGAACATCTATAGCTACTACACTGTTGCAAAAGTAGGCCACAAATGTTCCAACTTTATGGTAGGTACAATTCAACACCTGAGGAAGACAGATATGCATTGCTAACATTTTGTAGAGAATTAAAGGGATAGTACATATTGGTTTCCTTACCATGTAGGCCTAAGCACTCTATGGACAATGTAAGACAGCAATCCATGCTTTGTTTTTGTTTACCTGGCCACTGTTTTCAAATGCAGCCCAAAACCAATGCAAGAACATTTTTTGCTTTTTGGTCCAAATCATCTTAAAGTGACTGACATTGGTTGTCTAGCTCAATTAAGTTACTTCCTTGATGATTTGAACATGGAGCGTGGAATCAAAGCTTGGATTGCTGTCGTACCTTGTCCACAGACTGCCTAAGGAAACCAATACGTCCTTTTGTAATTTAGGTGATCTATCCCTTTAATCAGATATTTTTCTCATTCTCATCTGCTATCTATTTGCAGTTCTCTACTCTGTTTGTACTATCTTGCACTTACTATGCATACTCACAAGACTATACAGTTGAAGTCAGAAGTTTACATACACCTTAGCCAAATACTTTTTAACTCAGTTTTTCACAATTCCTGACATTTAATCCTAGTAAAAYTTCCCTGTCTTAGGWCAGTTAGGATCACCACTTTATTTTAAGAATGTGAAATGTCAGAATAATAGTAGAGAGTGATTTATTTCAGCTTTTATTTCTTTCATCACATTTCCAGTGGGTCAGAGGTTTACATACGCTAAATTAGCATTTGGTAGCATTGCCTTTAAATTGTTTAACTTGGTTCAAACGTTTTGGGTAGCCTTCCAAAAGCTTGGGTGATTTTTGGCCCATTCCTCCTGACAGTTGGTGTAACTGAGTCAGGTATGTAGGCCTCCTTGCTCGCACACGCTTTTTCAGTTCTGCCCACACATTTTCTATAGGATTGAGGTCAGGGCTTTGCGATGGCCCCTCCAATACCTTGACGTTGTTGTCCTTAAGCCATTTTCCCACAACTTTGGAAGTATGCTTGGGGTCATTGTCCATTTGGAAGACCCATTTGCAACCAAGGTTTAACTTCCTGACTGATGTCTTAAGATGATGCTTCAATATATCCATATAATTTTCCTGCCTCATGATGCCATCTATTTAYTGAAGTGCACCAGTCCCTCCTGCAGCAAAGCACCCCCACAACATGATGCTGCCACCCCTGTGCTTCACAGTTGGGATGGTGTTCTTCAGCTTGCAAGCATCCCCCTTTTTCCTCCAAACATAACGATGGTCATTATGGCCAAACAGTTCTATTTTTGTTTCATCAGACCAGAGGACATTTCTCCAAAAAGTACAATCTTTGTCCCCATGTGCAGTTGCAAACCGTAGTCTGGCTTTTTATGGCGGTTTAGGAGCAGTGGTTTCCTCCTTGGTGAGCGGCATTTCAGGTTATGTAGGACTCGTTTTACTGTGGATATAGATACTTTTATACCCGTTTCCTCCAGCATCTTCACAAGGTCCTTTGCTGTTGTTCTGGGATTGATTTGCACTTTTTGCACCAAAGTACGTTCATCTCTAGGAGACAGAACGCGTCTCCTTCCTGAGCAGTATGACAGCTGCGTGGTCCCATGGTGTTTATACTTGCGTACTATTGTTTGTACAGATGAACATGGTACCTTCAGGCATTTGGAAATTGCTCCCAAGGATGAACCAGACTTGTGGAGGTCTACAATCTTTTTTCTGAGGTCTTGGCTTATTTATTTAGATTTTCCCATGATGTCAAGCAATGAGGCACTGAGTTTGCAGGTAGGCCTTGAAATACATCCACAGGTACACCTCCAATTGACTCAAATGGTGTCAATTAGCCTATCAGAAGCTTCTAAAGCCATGACATCATTTTCTGGAATTTTCCAAGCTGTTTAAAGGCACAATCAACTTAGTGTATGTAAACTTCTGACCCACTGGAATTGTGATACAGTGAATTATAAGTGAAATAATCTGTCTGTAAACAATTGTTGGAAAAATTACTTGTGTCATGCACAAAGTAGATGTCCTAACCGACTTGCCAAAACGATAGTTTGTTAACCAGAAATGTGTGGAGTGGTTGAAAAACAAATTTTAATGACTCCAACCTAAGTGTATGTAAACTTCCGACTTCAACTGTATATACTGTACACACTCACTCACACACACTACACTGACACTCTCACACAAAACCCACACACATTCACATACACTACCATAGAGTTGACCAGGCTGTTGATTGTGGCCTGTGGAATGTTGTCCCACTCCTCTTCAATGGCTGTGTGAAGTTGCTGGATATCGGCGGGAACTGGAACACGCTGTCATACACTTCGATCCAGAGCATCTCAAACACGCTCAATGGGTGGTGGTGACATGCCTGATGAGTATGCAGGCCATGGAAGAACTGGGATATTTTCATCTTTCAGGAATTGTTTACAGATCCTTGCGACATGGGGCCGTGCATTATCATGCTGAAACATGAAGTGATGGCGGCGGAAATGGGCCTCAGGATCTCGTCACAGTATCTCTGTGCATTCAAATTGCCATCGATAAAATGCAATTGTGTTCGTTGTCCATAGCTTATGCCTGCCCATACCATAACCGCACTGCCATCATGGGGCACTCTGTTCACAAAGTTGACATCAGCATACCGCTACCCACACAACGGCCGTAAATCTGTCTGCCATCTGCCCGGTACATTTGAAACCAGGATTCATCCGTGAAGAACACACTTCTCTAGCATGCAAGTGGCCATCGAAGGTGAGCATTTGCCCACTGAAGTTGGTTACAATGCTGAACTGCAGTCAGGTCAAGACCCTGGTGACGATGACAAGCAGGCAGATGAGCTTCCCTGAGACGGTTTATGACAGTTTGTGCAGAAATTCTCTGATTGTGCAAACCCACAGTTTCGTCAGCTGTCTGCGTGGCTGGTCTCAGACAATCCCGCAGGTGAAGAAGCCGGATGTGGAGGTCCTGGGCTGGCGTGGTTACACATGGTCTGCGGTTGTGAGGCCATTTGAACATACTGACAAATTCTTTAAAACGATGTTGGAGGCGTCTTATGGTAGAGAAATTAACATTCAATTCTCTGGCAACAGCTCTGGTGGACATTCCTGCAGTCAGAATGCGAGTTGCACGCTGCTTCAAAACTTGAGACATCTGTGGCGTTGTGTTACAAAACTGCACATTTTAGAGTGGCCTTTTATTGTCCACAGCACAAGGTGCACCAGTGTAATGATCATGCTGTTTAATCAGCTTCTTGATATGCCACACCTGTCAGGCGGATTGATAATCTTGGCAAGGGCCAAATGCTCACCAACAGGGATGTAAACAAATTTGTTCACAACATTTGAGAGAAATAAGGTTTTTGTGTGTATGAAAAATGTATTTTATTTCAACTCATGGAACATTGTTGCGTTTATATTTTTGTTCAGTATACTTTCTCTATCCGTAAGTGCAGATCCTTCTGACTCATTATTACTGATAATGGTACTCAAAACCTTATGACACCAGTGCCACTCAGTCTCCATTGCTATATTGTGTAGGAGGCAAAATAGTTATAATGGCCCTCTGATGATGGCACTGATTAACTATTGCAGCTATGGGCTGGCTATGGCCCTAGTACTGCAGAGAAGTATCAATATTGTGACTGTTGTATGGCTCAGTTCTACTGAATTAATTGACATTCTGTACATTATTAGGGTATCATGCTTCCCATGTATACATGTATTATGTGTTACGTCTGCAAACTTGTTTGAAACCATAATGAAAGTGAAACAGAGCAGTAGTTTGGCACAGGCACAGCCATGCATACAGAATACAACCACAGAGCAAATGGTACTGTAATTTTTCTATTTAACCTTTATTTAACCAGGTAGGACAGTTGAGAACAAGTTCTTATTTACAACTGCGACCTGGCCAAGATAAAGCAAAGCAGTGCGACACAAACAACACAGTTACACATAGGATAAACAAACGTACTGTCAATAACACAATAGAAAACATCTATATACAGTGTGTGCAAATGTAGTAAGATTAGGAATGTAAGGCAATAAATAGGCCATAGTAGCGAAATAATTACAATTTTGCAATTAAACACTGGAGTGATAGATGTGCAGAAGATGAATGTGCAAGTAGAGATACTGGGGTGCAAAGGAGCAAAAAAATAAATYACAATATGGGGATGAGGTAGTTGGGTGGGCTATTTACAGATGGGCTGTGTACTGTACGGGTGCAATGATCGGTGAGCTGCTCTGACAGCTGATGCTTAAAGTTAGTGAGGGAGATATGAGTCTCCAGCTTCAGTGATTTTTGCAATTCGTTCCAGTCATTGGCAGCAGAGAACTGGAAAGCCAACTCCTCCAAAGAGGATGACCAGTGAAATATACCTGCTGGAGCGCGTGCTACAGGTGGGTGCTGCTATGGTTACCAGTGAGCTGAGATAAGGCGGGGCTTTACCTAGCAAAGACTTATAYATGACCTGGAGCCAGTGGGTTTGGCAACGAATATGAAGCGAGGGCCAGCCAATGAGAGCATGCAGGTCACAGTGGTGGGTAGTATATGGGGCTTTGGTGACAAAACGGATGGCACTGTGATAGACTACATCCAATTTGCTGACTAGAATGTTGGAGGCTATTTTGTAAATGACATCGCCGAAGTCAAGGATCGGTAGGATAGTCAGTTTTACGAGGGTATGTTTGGCAGCATGGGTGAAGGATGCTTTGTTGTGAAATAGGAAGCCGATTCTAGACGATTTTATTTTGGATTGGAGATGCTTAATGTGAGTCTGGAAGGAGATTTTACAGTCTAAACAGACACCTAGGTATTTGTAGTTGTCCACATGTTCTAGGTCAGAACCGTCCAGAGTAGTGATGTTAGGCGGGCGGGTGCGGGCAGCGATCAGGTGACGAGCATGCATTTAGTTTTACTTGCATATAAGAGCAGTTGGAGGCCACGGAAGGAGTGTTGTATGGCATTGAAGCTTGTRTGYAGGTTTGTTAACACAGTGTCCAAAGAAGGGCCAGAAGTATACAGAATGATGTCGTCTGCGTAGAGGTGGATCAGGGAATCACCKGCAGCAAGAASYASATCAWTGATYTATACAGAGAAAAGAGTCGGCCTGAGAATTGAACCCTGTGGRACCCCCATAGAGACTACCAGAGGTCCGGACAACAGGCACTCCGATTTGACACACTGAACTCTATCTGAGAAGTAGTTTGTGAACCAGGTAAGGCAGTCATTTGAGAAACCAAGGTTGTTGAGTCTGCCGATAAGAATGCGGTGATTGACAGAGTCGAAAGCCTTGACCAGGTCGATGAAGACTGCTGCACAGTATTGTCTGTTATCGATGGCGGTTATGATATCGTTTTGGACCTTTCGAAGACTTTAGAAAGGCAGGGTAGGATAGACATAGGTCTGTATCAGTTTGGGTCTAGAGTGTCTCCCCCTTTGAAGAGGGGGATGACCGCGTCAGCTTTACAATCTTTAGGGATCTCAGAAGATACAAAGGAGAGGTTGAACAGGCTAGTAATAGGGCAATTGCAACAATTGCAGCAGATAATTTTAGAAAGAGAGGGTCCAGAATGTCTAGCCCAGCTGATTTGTAGGGGTCCAGATTTTGCAGCTCTTTCAGAACATCAGCTATCTGAATTTGGGTGAAGGAGAAATAGGGGAGGCTTGGGCAAGTTGCTGTGGGGTGTGCAGAGCTGTTGACCGGGGTAGGGGTAGCCAGGTGGAAAGCATGGTCAGCCGTAGAAATATGCTTATTGAAATTCTCAATTATCGTAGATTTATCAGTGGTGACAGTGTTTCCTAGCCTTAGTGCAGTGGGCAGCGTGGAGAAGGTGCTCTTATTCTCCATGGACTTTACAGTGTCCCAGAACTTTTTGGAGTTTGTGCTACAGGATGCAAATTTCTGTTTGAAAAAGCTAGCCTTTGCTTTCCTAACTGCCTGTGTAAATTGGTCCCTAACTTCCCTGAAAAGTTGCATATCGCGGGGACTATTTGATGCTAATGCAGTACGCCACAGGATATTTTTGTGCTGGTCAAGGGCAGTCAAGTCTGGAGTGAACCAAGGGCTATATCTGTTCTTAGTTCTACATTTTTTGAACGGAGTATGCATATTTAAGATGGTGAGGAAAGCACTTTTAAAGAATAACCAGGCATCCTCTACTGACGGAATGAGGTTAATATCCTTCCAGGATACCCGGGCCAGGTCGATTAGAAAGGCCTGCTCGCTGAAGTGTTTTAAGGAGCATTTGACAGTGATGAGGGGTGGTCGTTTGACCGCAGACCCATTACGGACACAGGCAATGAGGCAATGATCGCTGAGATCCTGGTGAAGGCAGCAGAGGTGGATTTAGAGGGCAGGTTGGTCAGGATGATATCTATGAGGCTGCCCGTGTTTACGTATTTAGGGTTGTACCTGGTAGGTTCCTTGATAATTTGTGTGAGATTGAGGGCATCTAGCTTAGATCGTAGGACGGTCACCTAACAGTACAAATTCTGAAGATAAATGGGGGGCAATTAATTCACATATGTTGTCCAGGGCACAGCTGGGGCTGAGGGTGGTCTATAACAAGTGGCAACAGTGAGAGACTTATTTCTGGAAAGGTGGATTTTTAAGTAGAAACTCGAACTGTTTGGGTATAGACCTGGATAGTAGGACAGAACTCTGCAGGCTATCTACAGTAGATTGCAACTCCGCCTCCTTTAGCAGTTCTATCTTGACGAAAATGTTGTAATTGGGGATGGAAATATCAGAATTTTTGGTGGCCTTCCTAAACCAGGATTCAGACACGGCTAGGACATCAGGGTTGGCGAGTGTGCTAAAGCAGTGAATAAAGCAAACTTAGGGCGGAGGCTTCTGATAACATGCATGAACCAAGGCTTTTCCGGTTACAGAAGTCAACAAATGAGAGCGCCTGGGGACACACAAGGCCTGGGTTAACCTCTACATCACCAGAGGAACAGAGGAGGAGTAGGATTAGGGTATGGCTAAAGGCTAAAAGAACTGTTGTCTAGTGCGTTCGGAACAGAGAGTAAAAGGAGCAGACTTCTGGGCAATGGTTAGGATAGATTCAGGGCATAATGCACAGACAAGGGCATGGTAGGGTGCGAGTACAGTGGAGGTAAACCTAGGCATTGGGTGACGATGAGAGAGGCTGCATCCCTGGAAGCGCCAGCTAAGTGCGGTCTCCGCATGTGTGGGGGGTGGGGCAAGGGAGCTAACCGAGGCATGTAGAGCGGGACTAAGGGCTCTGCAGTAAAACAAAACAATGAGAGCTACCCTAAACAACAGTTTACAGGGCATATTGACAGAGGGAGGCATAAAGCAATCACAGGTGTTGATTGGGAGGGCTAAGACAACAACGGGTAAACAGCTAAAACAACAACAACGGGTAAATGGCGATGAATGGGCAGAGAGTGTCAGTTAGCTACACACAGGGCCTGAGTTCGAGGCTGGGGCCGACAGATAACAAAATGAAGTACCGTGTTAATGAACAATCCAGTAGGCATCAGCTGTGTAGCCGAGTGATCATAGGGTCCAATAAGCAGCAATGGATGAAACAGGGAGCCAGCCACTCGGCAGTCGTCACTACGCTAGGCGAGCGGGAGACACGGCACTCAAAGAGCTAGCAGGCTGGGGCTAGTAGCTGGGTCCTCACCGACATCAACGACGCAGAGGCCGGTTGAGAGCACATCGGCCGAAATACGTCAGCAGACCAGTCGCGATGGATCGGCGGGGCTCTGTGTCGTCAGAAGGTCTAGGCCAATTTGCAAGAGAGGTGTTGTAGTTGGTGTACTTCGTTTTCTAGCTGGGGGAATGGGCCTAGTTTGAGGCTAATTGGTGCTTGCTTCTGGACAAGGGCGATAGCCACTCGATAGCAGCTAGCTAGCTGCGATGATCCGGTGTAATGGTCCAGAGCTTGCGGCAGGAATCCAGTGGGGGGGAAAAGCAGTCCGATATAATCCGGGCTGATATCGCGCTGTGCAGACTGGCGGATATTATCCAGGCTATCCGAGCTAAAGCAGCTGGTGTCTGTGCTAAAGGTAAAGACTGCTAGCAGTGGCTAACAATGACTAAATAGCTAGTAGCTAATTAGCTGGCTGGCTTCTGAAGGCTAGCTTCTGATGGAGGTTCCAGTTATAAGGTCTAAAAAAAATAGCAGATTTGTACCACGTTGGGTGAGGCGGGTTGCAGGAAGGTATATTTAATTTGAAAATGGAAAAAGAGATTGAAATGTATACAGACATTTTTTTTAAAGTAGAATATTTACACGGGACAATAACGGGACAAAAGCAAACACGTCCAACTGCTACGCCATCTTGGAATAATACTTGATGTAGCAACGTGCATGAATGATTGATTGATTTCAGTGTGTGTCACACACACATGTCCATTATCTTTATTTGACAGCAATCCTCTTACTTTTTTGCAGTGTTGAATTTACCCACTGAGCTGATTGGTGAAATGGAGCAATGCAGTTGCCACTGCTGTACACCAATAAAGTTGAGCCAGGTGACACCATGTGGACAATTAAGGTAGTTGCACGTTTTTGGGCTCTACTTAATAAAAGCATCCTTCTATTCTCACAGACAGAGGGTGTTTGGTTTCCACCATATTGCCTTTATTTAACTGATAGTGTCAGTTCACTGATAACCTTAAAGAGGCAATCTGCATTCGCTACATCCATTTTGGGACTTTGAAATTAATGATATGTACCAATTGATTCTAGAAGAATATAACAGTACGAGCATGACTTTGTGTACAGGTGTGGTGGTGATAAGGAAGGGAAGGCTTTCCTGGTACATGGGTCCCACGGTGAGGGTGAGTGGTGCTGTGATGTGCGTAATTGTGCCGGATCCTAATGGTCGCATGTTCAGAGCCTGGACAGGAAAAGGAGAGGAGAGCGGGTATGAAGTTAAGTTCAGGGAGGAGGCGGGGCCTGGTCGATGAAGTTCCCAGCGGCACCGGAGTCCACTAGAGCTGTAGAGACAACACTTGAAGGACAGCCAGTCAGTGAAATGGGAACAAGCAAGGGTTTGATGGACAACGATGGTAATGGAATACGCAGGCCTACCCTGGGAGACGGAAGGTGTGCATAATGTCGAGCGCCGGAGAGAGGGAACGGGAGTAGGCGTGACACACACACAATAGACATTTTATTAGGTACACCCATCTTTAAAAAAAAAAAATTGTATCTGTTATTTTAACAGGTAAGTTGACTGAGAACACATTCTCATTTACAGCAACAACCTGGGGAGAGGGATGAATGAGCCAATTGTAAACTGGGGATTATTAGGTGACCATGATGGCTTGAGGGCCAGATTGGGAATTTAGCCAGAACACCAGGGTTAACACCCCTACTCTTACAACAAGTGCCATGGGATCTTTAATGACCTCAGAGAGTCAGGACACCCATTTAACATCCCATCTGAACAACAGCACCCTACACAGGGCAGTGTCACTGGGGCATTGGGATATTTTCAAGACCAGAGGAAAGAGTGCCTCCTACTAGCCCTCCAACACCACTTCCAGCAGTATCTGGTCTCCCATCCAGGGACTGACCAGGACCAACCCTGCTTAGCTTCAGAAGCAAGCCAGCAGTGGTATGCAGGGTGGTATGCTGCTGGCAATACCAAGTTGGACCAATCTTTGACTTCAGAACAGCCTGCTCTATTAGGTTGAGGTCTGGGGACTGCGCAGGCCACTCAAGTAAACTGAACTCGCTGTCATGTTCCAGGTGATGTTTTTCCAGTCTTCAACTGTCCAGTGTTGGTGATCGCGAGCCCACTGGAGCAGCTTCTTCTTGTTTTTAGCTGATAGGAGTGGAACCCGGTGTGATCGTCTGCTGCAATAGCCCATCCGTGACAAGGATTGACGCGTTGTGCATTCTAGATGCCGTTCTGCACACCGCTGTTGTATGCGCCATTACTTGCCTGTTTGAGGCCCGCCTGTTAGCTTGCACAATTCTTGCCATTGTCCTTCGACCTCTCTCATCAACTAGCTGTTTTTGCKCACAGGAATTTCGCTGATTGGATGTTTTTTGTTTGTCGCACCATTCCCCACTAAAAGGGTTTACAAACCCACTAAAAGGGTTTACAGAGAAAAAAGCCCAGGAGAACTGCCGTTTCTAAGATACTGGATCCGGCGCGCCTGGCACCTACGATCATACCACACTCAAAGTTGCTTAGGTCACTTGTTTTGCCTATTCTAACGTTCAATCGAACAGTAACTCAATGCCTCAATGCCTGTCTGCCTGCTTTATATAGCAAGCCACGGCCACGTGACTCACTGTCTGTAGGAGTGATCCATTTTCATGAACGGGGTGATGTACCCAATAACCTGTCCAGTGAGTGTATGTTCAAACAGTATTACATTTGAAATAAAAATGCTAATATCCGTTTAAAATCCATGAATGCATTTTTATTGTTTTCACAAAATAATATTATGCCTTGACGTAAATCACGTAACCTCATTCTGTCGTCATTAATCTCCTCACCTGTTATTATAGTCTGTGTGGGTGAACTCCACTCAATACACGGGGCGGGCAGAGGGCAACAAAGCAAAGTTTAACCTCAGATAATCTGCAGTAGTAGGGTAGGGTATGGCGCTATACAATAGCAACATAGATTGCAGACAGAGGCAGGCGCAAAATCCATGAAATTGAAATAACAGATTACAATTGTTCTGTGATGAATCCTTTATAATGCCTTGTTTTATGGGACATATTGGCTACCTCATTCCATTTTCCACAGATAGGGAGGATATGTTGGGTAGCTCCCCTGGGCCGTAGCTCATACTGCCTGAGCTGAGTTCCCTCTGGAGTTGCTTCTTCCGTGCACTCTTTCCTGCCTTTTGGGTTATCACAATTGGCACCTCATTTCTTGTATTTTGCAGAAAGAAGGGGACTTTCCTGTTACCGTCAGTCCCCACCCCCTCACCACATCTCTCTTACTCCCCCTCCCTTTCTCAGCAGTGGCTCACCTCACCTTGTTCCCATGGCAATGTGGAGCTCAGGCAATCCTAATATCTGAGACCTAGTGAAGAGTGCATGAAATCCCTGTGTAAAACCGGTTCTGCCTGCTGAGACAAAAGATTGACATACAGAACGCTGGCGGGAGGAGTAACAAATAACTTACCTGTTATGCCATTCATCTCACAACAAAAACACTTTTAGAATGATTCATCTATGTCTATTGACACTTGTGAGTTATGAAATATTACTTTGGTATAGCAAAAGTATGAGTAACTTACTCCACAAGTCTGAAAGGATGTTTATACATCCCTGACAGATGAGGAAGGGACTTTTTCCATTCACTTCATACATTTAACATTCTCATGGGACTGTGGCAGACTGAGTGAGGGATGAAGCTCAGTCGAAACTTTATCTGCAGTGAGGTAGTCCATGTCACTCAAGGCGCATTCCATTGACTGAGAGGTGTTTTCACCAAGCTACATACCCTGCATATTCTACCCGAACACGTACTGTAGTAGACTTAAACAAGGATCTGCTTATGTTTGAGACAAACTGTTATTGAAACCGGGAAATACTCTGCTGTGCTTCAACGAAACGTTCATACGGTTAAACAAAATATTATAGGAACACGGGGAGAATGGATCACGCGCAACGAAAGTCTGATGTATTTGCTTTACATGGGGTGTGACACATTGAAGGTAAATCATTTTGATAAAAATAAATACTACTTATTTGTTTTTAATAACTTCTTTGTTTGTTCATGACCGGCATTTTCATGGTTTTCTGACGGAAAAGTCCCCTAATTGTGATTTAATTACCATTAATAAAAAAGGCTATCAAAAAGTCGAGTAAAATGATTCTGTCAGCCATTTGTGTTCTTGACACTAATTTGTCTTTCAATGGTATAAAGAACCAGTAAAATGTGTCGGTGCAATTATTGGACATTATGCAATGATCACGTTTTTGATTCTGAAAAAAAATACACACTGCTCTGGAAATGTATGCTGTGCTTTGTCTGCCAACATCAAAATACCTACTTTAAAAACATAGGCTAATTCTAAAAAAAACTTTCTGAGAAGTACAGTATTGCTAAGCATGAGATGTATATTATACTAATTTATAAACAATTCTACCTTTGAGTGAGTTCGACATGGCGTGCTGGAAATGGTGCCGTCGGACCTGGGTTTGTTGCCTGGACGATGAAGAGAGGAGAACCATTGCTATTGACAAGGAGATTCAGAGGATTCTCCGACAGCAGAAGAACAGAGAACGCAAAGAAATCAAAGTTCTTTTACTCGGTCAGTAGCTCCATCTTCTGTCTTCTGACTTGAAATGCATTAGGCTATGTTTATTATAGCCTACACACATTTAGTTTTTTCTTCCTTCACTCTTGGGCTTAATAACTTATTTTAATTGAATAGCAACAGACAAAAATCCATATGGAATATAAGCCGTCTGAAAGTGTCCAGAATGGGCAATGACTGACTTTTCACCCATTTAAACCAACAATGAGAACAACAAAATGATGCATTCAACAACAAAAACAAATATCTTTGAGAAAGATGCAAAGCCATTTATTATTTCATGACACCTGGACTGGGAGTGTAACATTTAGCAGGTGAGGAATAAATGAGGTATACACCTCTCTAAGTCTAGGGCCTATTTTCTGCCATTACTAAGGAAAGACAAATATGTTAAGCATGTGTTGACATGTTAACATTTGAAGAATGAGATAGATGGGGTCATGAAATACTGTACAAAATAGCCTACTCCGTCAAATAAAAACTCAATAATTTGACGAAAGGGAAATAAAAGGGGGTATGAGGCACAATAAGAGGCACTCTGGTCTAAAGAAAAAGATCTGAATGCGCCAGTGCAGTGATTGGCGGCATTGCACTATGTAGGGTGCCGTCTTTCGAATGGGACGTTAAACAGGTGACCTGACGCTCTGTGGTCACTAAAAGATCCCATAGCACTTATCGTAAGAGTAGGGGTGTTGACCCCGGTGTCCTGGCTAAATTCCCAGCTGGCCCTCAGAAGCGGGGAGCCCAGCCAACAGCGAGTTTCAGTAGTCCAGACAGGAGATGACAAGAGCCCGGATTAGGACCTGTGCCGCTTCCTGTGTGAGGTAGGGTCATACCTTACGGATGTTGTAGAGCATGAACCTGCAGGAGCGAGTCACTGCTTTGATGTTTGCAGAGAATAACAGGGTGTTGTCCAGGGTCACGCCAAGGTTCTTTGCACTCTGGGAGGGTGACACTGTGGAGTTGCCAACCGTGATGGAGTGGTCTTTGAGCGGGCAGGCCTTCCCGTGGYAGGAGGGCAGCTCTGAGGTTGAGCTTAAGGTGAATGATTGATTTAATTTATTTGACAGTTTGTAAAATCCAAACATAAGGGCGCTCCAGCAGGTGACGCCTCCACATACAATTTAAGAAAATCTTCAAGGATAACACAATAAAGCTTAACAGATTATTTCCATTGTGGTGGTGGGCTGACATCCAAGCTGAGATATCTGCCAGACACGCAGAGATGTGTGTCACCCCCTGGGTGTCAGAAGGGGGAAGCAGAAAAGTAGTTGAGTGTCATCTGCATAGCAATGATAGGAGAGACCATGTGAGGATATGATAGAGCCGAGTGACTTGGTGTATAGAGAGAAGAGGAGAGGGCCTAGAACCGAGCCCTGGGGGACACTAGTAGTGAGAGTGCATGGTGCAGACACAGATCCCCAGCTTCCAATTGGCTCATTCATCCCCCCTTCTCTCGCCTGTAACTACTCCACTGATTGTTGTTGTAAATGAGAATGTGTTCTCAGTCAACTTACCTTGTAAAATAACAGTAAAAAATGGTTAGATGCAGGACAGGACAAGTCAAATGTGTGTAATAACTGTGTCATAACCAATTAATTACAATAAACTATCCTGCCTATCCTGTCAAACCTGTCAACTTCTTGAAAGTTTTACTTTAAGGTTAACTATGCATTCCTCTGAGGCTTTTACCTGAGGACTGTATCCTCTCATAGTAGGTTTGTCACTAGGCAGATGGCTGGTATCGCTTGAAAGCATGTATGAGGTTTTGATGAGTTGCCGAATGCTCATTGTGTAATGCTGTCTCTGACTCTTCAGCGGATCAACACTTATTGTAACATTGCATTGTTTAATAACATTTTTAAAACATCCTCTGAGAATTGTTCTCCTCTCTGACTCTCCTCTGGGCTATGTGTCCTCAGGCACAGGGGAGAGTGGGAAAACCACCTTCATCAGACAGATGAGGATCATCCATGGAAATGGCTTCTCTGAAGAGGAAAGACGGGACTTCGCCAAGCTCATCTACCAGAACATCTTCACGGCTGTTAAAGCTATGACCCGGGCCATGATCACCCTCAGACTGCCCTATGCCTACCCAGAGAATGAGGTCAGGGTCTGGTGGCATACCGTACATACTGTTCAATCAAACTGACCTTTAACCATTAGTGAAAGGCAACCTCTGTAGCATATATTTACCAAAACAAAACACATTATACACATGTTGTTTCTGTGTTTTTGATTGGAGAGGCTTTCACAGATTTTTCTTTGACGCCTGTGGATCAGACATTAGAGCCAATTAAAGCCCCTCTTTCTGCCTTCAGATGTATGCCAGGTGGATGCAGGATGTGGACACAGTGCAGGTCACCCAGCTGGACCGTGGCTTTGTGGACGCTATCCGCCATCTCTGGGCCGACCCAGGCCTCCGGGTCTGCTACAGCCGCCGCAGCGAGTATCAGTTGCTGGACTCCACAGAGTAGTGAGTACCACCAGTCTCTCTCTCTCTCTATCTCTCTCTCTCTATCTCTCTGTCTTTATCTATGTCTTTATCTCTATCTCTCTCTCTATATCTCTGTCTTTATTTCTATCTCTCTCGCTCTCTGTCTTTATCTCAGTTTTTATCTCTATCTCTCTCTCTCGCTCTCTGTCTTTATCTCTGTCTCCATGGAACATATTTACTAAGCATTTGCCCCAAGTAAAATATTTGCAAAGTTTGCACCTGTTTTTTCAGTAGATGTTTTTTCCTTCCTTGGTAAAATGTAAGTATGTAAATATAAAATGTTATACTTGAATAATCAAAAACAATGAAATATACAACATGGGGACAACCCTTTGTCCCCATTGTACAGCACTGTACATTGTACACTGTCCTTATCAACTGCAAAATCCATAATGTCCATTGGAGGGGGCTAGTTCACAAATAAATACACATCAAGATCTCAGCCATGTTGAAGCCACAAAACAACCATCTTATCAGGCACCATTCATTTGATTTCATGTTATAAAATACACAGCCACAATGAGGATCGTTTCTCACTTTCTACCCATTCTTGAAAGCTATCCGATAGTAAAGTTTAGTTTCCTTTTAGAATGAATTTACTAATTAAGTTCAAATGTAATACATTTCTACAAAGTCAACAAGTTGACATCAGAGTAGCTAATGCCTCACATTACAGAAAATGAATGGAAACGACTCATTTCAATCACTGCAATACTGCAGGACTGCTATGTGTTCCTCCCGTATCTGTCCATACCTGTCTCGCCCTTGTGTCCTCTCTCTCCTTCTCTCTGCTCTCTCAGTATTTACTCAGCTAGCTCTGCGTCAGTATAGCAGCATAATAAGAAACATGCACATAGTCAGTCAACATCCAATTAATGACAGGGTGTATCAACAAAAGCCATGAAAACAATAATCCCAACACAGTGGTAAAGACTCCATTTCCCTTTGTCTAATTTCCCAGCTCAATTCATTCTGCAAAACTACATTTGTGTTGATTGTTGTTGTATACAGTTCATATTACATGTATCATGTAAAGAACATGATAGATAGAATGAACTTGCTACTGCCATTGTCATTACCACGGGCAATTGAATTATTTCACAATTTTAACATGCTCTCTCGCTCTCTCTTTCTTTCTGTTTTTCTGCTCTCTCTTTTTCCCTCTCTCTCTCTTTCTGTCTTTCTGTCCTTTTCAGTTACATGACCAATCTGGACCGCATATCTGCCCCAAACTACATCCCCACTGCTCAGGACGTGCTGCGGGTACGATTCCCCACCACCGGCATCCATGACTACTCCTTCACCGTAAAGACCATCACACTCAGGTGGCCACACTCTCACTCATATCACACCCAGGACTCACCCAGATCTCAAGGGAACTAATGGAACAGCATTGCTGCTGATTAAATTGTGGACTACATAGAGTTGGGAAATTTAGACAAAAAGTCYTATCACTATATATTGACCCATTTTGCTCAATAATGACAAATCCACGATATTTACAGTGCATTTGGAAGGTATTCAGACCCTTTGACTTTGTCCACATTTTGTTACGTTACAGCCTTTTTCTAAGAATGGATTCAACTGTTTTTTCCCCTCATCAATCTACACACAATAAAGGCAAAGCAAAACCAGGTTTTTAGAAATGTTTASAAATGTATTAAAAAWWAAAAAAATAGAAATTTCACACTTACATAAGTATTCAGACTCTTTACTCAGTACTTTGTTGAAGCACCTTTGGCAGCGATTACATCCTCGAGTCTTCTTGGGTATGACGCTACAAGCTTGCCACACCTATATTTGGGGAGTTCTTCTCTGCAGATCCTCTCAAGCTTTTGACAGGTTGGATGGGGAGCGTCGCTGCACAGCTATTTTCAGGTCTCTCCAGTGATGTTCAATCGGGTTCAAGTCCGGGCTCTGGCTGAGCCACTCAAAGACATTCAGAGACTTGTCCCGAAGCCACGCCTGCGTTGTCTTGGCTGTATGCTTAGGGTCGTTGTTGTGTTGGAGGGTGAACCTTCACCCCAATCTGAGGTCCTGAGCCCTCTGGAGCAGGTTTTCATCAAGGATCTCTCTGCACTTTGCTCCGCTCATCTTTCCCTTCGACACTGACTAGTCTCCCTGCCGCTGAAAAACATCCTCACCGCATGATGCTGCCACCACCATGCTTCACCGTAGGGATGGTGGCAGGTTTCCTCCAGACGTGACGCTTGGCATTCAGGTCAAAGAGTTCACTCTTGGTTTCATCAGACCAGATAATCTCCTAACTGGCTGTCATATGCCTTTTACTGAGGAGTGGCTTCCGTCTGGCCACTCTACCATAAAGGTCTGATTGGTGGAGTGCTGCAGAGATGGTTGTCCTTCTGGAAGGTTCCCCCATCTCCACAGAGAAGCTCTGGAGCACTGTCAGAGTGACCGTCGGGTTCTTTGTCACCTCCCTGACCAAGGCCTTTCCCCCCCAATTGCTCAGTTTGGCCGGGCGGCCAGCTCTGGAAGAGTCTTGGTGGTTCCAAACTTCCATTTAAGAAAGAGGGAGGCCACTGTGTTCTTGGGGACCTTCAATGCTGGAGCCATTTTTTGGTACCCTTCCCCAGATCCTCCTCGACACAATCCTCTCAGAGCTCTACGGACAATTCCTTCGACCTCATGGCTTGGTTTTTGCTCTGACTGTGGGTCAACTGTGGGACCTTATATAGATAGGTTTGTGCCTTTCCAAATCATGTCCAATCAATTGAATTTACCACAGCTGGACTCCAATCAAGTTGTAGAAACATCTCAAGGATGATCAATGGAAACAGGATGCACCTGATCTCAATTTCGAGTCTCAGAGAAAAGAGTCTGAATACGTATGTACATAAAAGGAGGTCTGAATACTTTCCAAATGCACTGTATATACACTGCTCAAAAAAATAAAGGGAACACTTAAACAACACAATGTAACTCCAAGTCAATCACACTTCTGTGAAATCAAACTGTCCACTTTAGGAAGCAACACTGATTGACAATACATTTCACATGCTGTTGTGCAATGGAATAGACAAAAGGTGGAAATTATAGGCAATTAACAGACACCCCCAATAAAGGAGTGGTTCTGCAGGTGGTGACCACAGACACTTCTCAGTTCCTATGCTACAAATGTGCAGTGTTCAGCATATGGTCTCACAAGGGGTCTGAGGATCTCATCTCGTACCTAATGGCAGTCAGGCTACCTCTGGCGAGCACATGGAGGGCTGTGCGGCCCCACAAAGAAATTCCACCCCACACCATGACTACCCACACGCAAACCGGTCATGCTGGAGGATGTTGCAGGCAGCAGAACGTTCTCTCACGGCGTCCAGACTCTGTCACGTCTGTCACATGTGCTCATGTGCTCAGCGTGAACCTGCTTTCATCTGTGAAGAGCACAGGGCGCCAGTGGCGAATTTGCCAATCTTGGTGTTCTCTGGCAAATGCCAAACGTCCTGCACAGTGTTGGGCTGTAAGCACAACCCCCACCTGTGGACGTCGGGCCCTCATACCACCCTCATGGGTCTGTTTCTGACCGTTTAGCAGACACATGCACATTTGTGGCCTGCTGGAGGTCATTTGCAGGGCTCTGGCAGTGCTCCTCCTTGCAACAAAGGCGGAGGTAGCGGTCCTGCTGCTGGGTTGTTGCCCTCCTACGGCCTCCTCCACGTTCCTGATGTACTGGCCTGTCTCTGGTAGCGCCTCCATGCTCTGGACACTACGCTGACAGACACAGCAAACCTTCTTGCCACAGCTCGCATTGATGTGCCATCCTGGATGAGCTGCACTACCTGAGCCACTTGTGTGGGTTGTAGACTCCGTCTCATGCTACCACTAGAGTGAAAGCACCGCCAGCATTCAAAAGTGACCAAAACATCAGCCAGGAAGCATAGGAACTGAGAAGTGGTCTGTGGTCACCACCTGCAGAACCACCCCTTTATTGGGGGTGTCTTGCTAATTGCCTATATTTCCACCTTTTTGGTCTATTCCATTTGCACAACAGCATGTGAAATTTATTGTCAATCAGTGTTGCTTCCTAAGTGGACAGTTTGATTTCACAGAAGTGTGATTGACTTGGAGTTACATTGTGTTGTTTAAGTGTTCCCTTTATTTCTTTGAGCAGTGTATTTTTTTTTACTGCACAGTTACGTTCCATTAGTGGCAGGGCTCTAGACTTACTTCTTCCAGTGCCATTAAGAAGTAAGAAAATAAAGAAGTTTAATATTTTATCTAACATGTTAAGGGAATTCATGGTTGATATTCTGTGCAACATGTCAAAATAGCATCCAGAATGATGCATTTTTGTGCATATTGGCCTTTAGGCTATAGCCTATTCTACATAATTAACCTGAGGAAGTGGAAACTCAAAACACCTTAGCTAAATAGCTAATTCTGAATATGATATTGTTATTAGATAGTCATGTAATTGATTAAGCTTTTATAGGCTACTTGATCTATTCAATACCGAAAATGCAACATACTCCGTTTGTAAAGTGCTATAATTTCCTCAATATTGAGAGTTGAGAAATAATTGTTATACTCACAGAAAGRGGAGTTTCCCCTCTATTTAACTACATTTACTGTAGTTGTTTTAAAAACGTTGTTTTCCCCCCACAACTACATTTAAATGTTGCTCAACAGTCATATATCCATGTGCTTGTCAGAATGCATCTCTCTCTTCACTCTGTGAGCAAAGGTGGGAGTGGAACTGAGAGCCAGCATCGGCAGATAGGAATAGGGCAGATACTTTCATTGCAGGAAGCACATTAATGTACATTACTGTTGACCAAATAATGGTTTTGAGAACCCAAAAATCTGCAGGAACATTGTATTGCCTAATCACGAAAATTACCACATAAGCAAAATTGCTTCAGTAAGAGGAGGGCAGTGTCGGTGCCGGTCATTCTTCAGTTTATCGTCCCAGCTCTAGGAGTAGACTATAGGCTTGCTTACAGAGATATTGTCTGACTCGACCCTTGGCTGCTTTGGGCACGGTGTAATTACAATCACATACAATCACAATTGGCATTATACAGAAAACTTCCTGAGAACTCACTCATTTATTTTTGTGCTTTTGAACATGTCCATGCAATTGTTTCTTAAGAGACCTTTGTATTATTAACATGAATGTTCCAGCTATGTTCAGGTGTGGCGTTTTTCTCCTCCTCTGTTGTGAAAGGTTGGACTGTAATTTGTCTCTGTAATCGGGCAGGCAGGATACAGTGGGATAGAAATGGTGAGGTATCAATTACGGCCTTTTTTAGAGCCAAATGCTCTGTGAGGCTCATTTGCATGGGGACTTGGAAACTGAACCAGGTTTGATGTGTGACAGCAGGAGAGAGAAGAGAGGAGTCTGGGTATACACCGGGGGATATGACAGCCTCTCTCACAGTGTTAGCTACACCTCTATAGAGTACAGACACTCGTAGCTCATTAACAACTCTGACCAGCTGCCTCGCCAAGACAAGGCCCCTGCCATGCGTGGCATCACAAACACCTTATTGATTAAAGGGCACAACAGTGTGTGTGTGTGTGGTGTGTGTGGTGTGGAATGTGTGTGTGGTGTGATGGTGGGAGCTACCTGGGTGAACCCTGGAAGTATTCTGCAGGTCTGAATAGATGCCTGCGATCTTCCTCTCCAAAGAGAATATCAGTACACACATCTTTCAAACAGAAAGGAGTCAATAAACAAATCTTAATACACTACTTGCATAGCTAATCAACCAGACATCTGGTTCTCTGTTAGAATATTCTGAATGCCTGCATAAACTAAAACACATTGTACTTAAACAAAGCAGAAGCTTTCTTGACAACATTTAGTCAATCTTAATATCCTGACTGAATGCTTTTGAAAAGAAAGTGGATAGTGTTGGTGGAATTCCAAAGTTTAGAAAATGAAAATGAAAGAGTTGATTTAATTGAATAACGTGAGCGAAGAAGAAAACCCGTATAGTGTGATTGGAGTGAGGTCTGAGAGTGAGAGGCCTATTGCAGAGTGTCGTTAGGCTTGAGTGCCTGTGTGAACTTATGAGTAACGAGGACCTCTCTGTGTTGATAGGGCTGTGAGACTGAGTGACAATCTTTCAGCGGTGGTGCCATAGGCCCTTTTCGTCTCCTCCTTCCTCATAGGCCTATGGCACACACCCACACACAACACCACACGAACACACACCACACACACAACACACACCACACACACATCACACACACACACACACACACACACACACACACAACACGCTGCCACTCTCTGGGAGATGACAACACACACAACGGGCACCCAGCCGTGAGAAAGAATTGTCAACTTGTCTGAGTAAGAATTGCAGTCACCAAGGACATTGCGTCACACGCCTTACATTTCCCTGCAATACTGTAACAGTGCCATCACAGCCGAGTGTGTGTGTTTCACGTATTGTTATTCTGATGTGGTCTTGTATAGTTTGATAGTAACAGGCTGTCCATTCGGGAAAAGGTTTTCATTACCCTTGACTTTCCACAGTATTTATTAGACATGTTACCAGGCCTTATTCCTAAATCAAATCCTGTCATATTTTCTCAATCACATGTATTCTATGACCCTCCTATACACATGTGCTACACAGCTCTCGAACAATAGACCCCATAATGGACATATACACAAGCAAACAAAAATTACTCTAGAAAACAACGCACTCGCTAGTGGCAGAGCATTAACAGCCTCGACTTCTCCCTCTGGAGGTGATGACGCGATTCCAACATTGCGGATACGCCTTGCTATCCTGCGGGATTCTCCCATCAAACACTTACACTACGTCTCCTGCAAGATCCTCTCAAGCATCCTGTCAACGGTTGACACTCTACACACCACCACACACACACACACACACTATGGAGCGAAGCGGCGACTGCCACAGCTCATTATACAGGCTCTCTCCAAGAGCAATGTTCGATTACCCAGACATTACCAACAGATCCCGACGGCTCGGCTGGATCACTCAAACGCACATTCACGAGAAACTTCTGAGTTCCTCGACAAGCCACCACTCCAGTGTCGTCTTCGGCCTGTCGACCTACTACGGGTCATTCGTACTGCACTCGTCATGGACGGTAGCAAACCTTCACACCCACCACTCTCGTGCTGACCCTCAAGACCACTCTGGAGCAGGCTTTCTCATCTAACGTACTCTCTCTGTCACTTTACTTCCGGCTCCAATCTTTCCCCTCACACACCTAGACTCTAGACTACTCTCGGCGCTCTCTGACAAAAAACAATCCCACACCAGCATAGATGCTCTGTCTCCACACGTTCACCGTACAAGTGCATAGGTGCAGCGTTTCTCACATCCAAGACTAGTGACGCTTGCCATATCAGGCGCCAAAGAGTTCCCACTCTTAGGTTTCACACTACACCAAGCCAGAAACAATCTCTTGCTTCCTCAATCAGTCTGAGAGAGCTCTATTAGCGTGTTCTTGCTGGTATTCCCTACAACTTTCTTCCACATTTAAGAACATGATGGAGGCCAACTTACACTTAGTTCTCTAGAGGACACTTCCAAATACTCCTTTGCAAGAAATGCTCTCTAGGATACCACATTCACTCCTGATCTTTTTGCACCTGTCAACACAATCCTGTCATCGGCATCATCCTAACGGCACAAAATTCCGTCGATCCTCATGGCATTGCTTATTGCTTCTGCATGCAACCTGATCAACACCTAATGGGACCCGTTATACTAGCATCCAGGCTTCATGGGACACTTTCAACTCATCGTCTAAATTATACATTGCATCTCATTTACTCCGAGCTGGACTCTCAACTTACATGTCTAGACAACAACATTCAAGAGCACATGAATCCAATGAGACACAGAGGAGCGACATGCGCAGCTACAATTTCCGAGCAGTCTAGAGACACATACGGGATCCTAAGCAAATACTTAACAGTAAACTTACAAGCACTACATCTGTTAATTTTTTACATTTATCTTCTTCTGCCAACAACACGTATCCTTATAACCACTCCTTCTTTATTCCGTATGTCAATATATAGGGTACTTTGCACTGTCTATGCCTTTCTCTGTACTGAGCAGAGAACACTTGTATTACAGTCTGAATACACTATCTTCAGGACAATACGGCTCGACTAACCCGTAGCCAAAACATGCTCTTGGTCACTGAACATACCTTTCCCGAACTACAAAACATGACTCTTTCTATATTAAATACACTTACATCTAACTATTGCATCATCTACATGTTCTATACATAAGAAACTACTGTGTACTGTGTCCCCCAGAGTCAATATATCTTACCACTAGGCTTGTTCTTGCACATTTTGCACACCTACACATCCGGACACACACACCACACATCATACCACCATCACACAAACACACACACACACATTGCGACACACTCACCACCCACACCACTTCATCACATCACATCAGCCACACACACCACAACACACACACATCCCCTCACAGTTGAGCTTG